>NC_084629.1:36951500-37114000 GCF_033978795.1 Nerophis ophidion | reverse complement strand
GGGTCCACAAGGTAACAAACTGGCATGGAGAGAAGGAGGGATTTGCTGTGGACTTAGAAAATACTATATGTGAGGAGTACTCCATAACGACAACATCAAAGTTCACTACAGACAAATGACTCAATGTGGGTCCACAAAGTAACAAACTGGTATGGAAAGAAGGAGGGATTTGCTGTGGACTTAGAAAAGACTATATGTGAGGAGTACCCCATAACGAAAACATCATGAGTCACTATAGAAAAATGACTCAATGTGGGTCCACAAAGTAGCAAACTGGCATGGAGAGAAGGAGGGATTTGCTGTGGACTTACAAAAGACTATATGTGAGGAGTACTCCATAACGACAACATCAAAGGTCACTACAGACAAATGACTCAATGTGGGTCCACAAAGTAAAAAACTGGTATGGAAAGAAGGAGGGATTTGCTGTGGACTTAGAAAAGACTATATGTGAGGAGTACCCCAAAACGAAAACATCATGAGTCACTATAGACAAATGACTTAATGTGGGTCCACGAAGTAACAAACTGGCATGGAGAGAAGGAGGGATTTGCTGTGGACTTAGAAAAGACTATATGTGAGGAGTACTCCATAACGACAACATCAAAGGTCACTACAGACAAATGACTCAATGTGGGTCCACAAAGTAAAAAACTGGTATGGAAAGAAGGAGGGATTTGTTGTGGACTTAGAAAAGACTATATGTGAGGAGTACTCCATAACGACAACATCAAAGGTCACTACAGACAAATGACTCAATGTGGGTCCACAAAGTAAAAAACGGGTATGGAAAGAAGGAGGGATTTGTTGTGGACTTAGAAAAGACTATATGTGAGGAGTACTCCATAACGACAACATCAAAGGTCACTACAGACAAATGACTCAATGTGGGTCCACAAAGTAAAAAACTGGTATGGAAAGAAGGAGGGATTTGTTGTGGACTTAGAAAAGACTATATGTGAGGAGTACTCCATAACGACAACATCAAAGGTCACTACAGACAAATGACTTAATGTTGGTCCACAAAGTAACAAACTGGCATGGAGAGAAGGAGGGATTTGCTGTGGACTTAGAAAAGACTATATGTGAGGAGTACTCCACAACGACAACATCAAGGTTACTACAAACAAATACTTAATGTGGGTCTACAAACTAACAAACTGGCATGGAGAGAAGGAGGGATTAGCTGTGGATTTAGAAAAGACTACATGTGAGGAGTACTCCATAACGACAACATCAAAGGTCACTACAGACAAATGACTCAATGTGGGCATGGAGAGAAGGAGGGATTTGCTGTGGACTTAGAAAAGACTATATGTGAGGAGTACTCCATAACGACAACATCAAAGGTCACTACAGACAAAAGACTCAATGTGGGTCCACAAAGTAACAAACTGGCCCGGAAGGAAGGAGGGATTTGCTGTGGACTTAGAAAAGACTACACGTGAGGAATAACCGATACAGACAACATCATGGGTCACTTCAAACAAATTACTCAATGTGGGTCCACTAAGTAAAAAACTGGTCTGGAAAGAAGGAGGGATTTGCTGTGGACTTAGAAAAGACTATTACGTGAGGGGTACCCCATAACGACATCATCATGGGTCACTACAGATAAATTACGCAATGTGGGTCCACGAAGTAACAAACCGGCATGGAAGGAAGGAGGGATTTCCTCTGGACTTAAAAAAAGACTATATATGAGATTTACTCCACAAAGACAACATCTTGAGTCACTACAGACACATTACTCAATGTGGGTCCACTAAGTAAAAAACTGACCTGGAAAGTAGGAGGGATTAGCTGCGGACTTAGAAAAGACTATATGTGAGGAGTACTCCATAACGACAACATCAAAGGGCACTACAGACAAATGACTCAATGTGGGTCCACAAAGTAACAAACTGGCATGGAGAGAAGGAGGGATTTGCTGTGGACTTAGAAAATACTATATGTGAGGAGTACTCCATAACGACAACATCAAAGGGCACTACAGACAAATGACTCAATGTGGGTCCACAAAGTAACAAACTGGCATGGAGAGAAGGAGGGATTTGCTGTGGACTTAGAAAAGACTATATGTGAGGAGTACTCCATAACGACAACATCAAAGGGCACTACAGACAAATGACTCAATGTGGGTCCACAAAGTAACAAACTGGCATGGAGAGAAGGAGGGATTTGCTGTGGACTTAGAAAAGACTATATGTGAGGAGTACTCCATAATGACAACATCAAAGGTCACTACAGACAAATGACTCAATGTGGGTCCACAAAGTAACAAACTGGCCTGGAAGGAAGGAGGGATTTGCTGTGGACTTAGAAAAGACTACACGTGAGGAATAACCGATACAGACAACATCATGGGTCACTTCAAACAAATTACTCAATGTGGGTCCACTAAGTAAAAAACTGGTCTGGAAAGAAGGAGGGATTTGCTGTGGACTTACAAAAGACTGTTACGTGAGGAGTACCCCATAACGACAGCATCATGGGTCACTACAAATAAATTACGCAATGTGGGTCCACGAAGTAACAAACCGGCATGGAAGGAAGGAGGGATTTCCTCTGGACTTAAAAAAGACTATATGTGAGGAGTACTCCACAAAGACAACATCTTGAGTCACTACAGACACATTACTCAATGTGGGTCCACTAAGTAAAAAACTGACCTGGAAAGTAGGAGGGATTAGCTGTGGACTTAGAAAAGACTATATGTGAGGAGTACTCTATTACGACAACATCAAGGGTCACTACAGACAAATGACTCAATGTGGATCCACAAAGTAACAAACTGGCCTGGAAAGAATGAGGGATTTGCTGTGGACTTAGAAAATACTATATGTGAGGAGTACTCCATAACGACAACATCAAAGGTCACTACAGACAAATTACTCAATGTGGATTCACAAAGTAACAAACTGGCCTGGAAAGAAGGAGGGATTTGCTGTGGACTTAGAAAGGACTATTTGTGAGAAGTACCCGAGACCGACCACATCATTGGTCACGACAGAAAAAATTACTCAATGTGGATCCGCAAAGTAACAAACTGGCCTGGAAAGTAGGAGGGATTAGCTGTGGACTTAGAAAGGACTATATGTGAGGAGTACCCCATATCAACAACATCATGTGTCACTACTGACAAATTACTCAATGTGGATCCATTAAGTAACAATCTGGCCTGGAAAGAAGGAGGGATTTTACTGTGGACTTAGAAAGGACTATTTGTGAGAAGTACCCGAGACCGAGAACATCATTGGTCACTACAGAAAAAAATACTCAATGTGGATCCACAAAGTAACAAACTGGCCTGGAAAGTAGGAGGGACTACCTGTGGACTTAAAAAGGACTATATGTGATGAGTACTCCATAAAGACAACATCATGGGTCACTACAGAAAAACTACTCCATGAAGGTCCACTAAGTAACACACTGGCCTGGAAAGTAGGAGGGACTAGCTGTGGACTTAGAAAGGACTATATGTGATGAGTACTCCATAAAGACAACATCATGGGTCACTACAGACAAACTACTCCATGAAGGTCCACTAAGTAACAAACTGGCCTGGAAAGTAGGAGGGACTAGCTGTGGACTTAGAAAGGACTATATGTGATGAGTACTCCATAAAGACAACATCATGGGTCACTACAGATAAACTACTCCATGAAGGTCCACTAAGTAACAAACTGGCCTGGAAAGTAGGAGGGACTAGCTGTGGACTTAGAAAGGACTATATGTGATGAGTACTCCATAAAGACAACATCATGGGTCACTACAGACAAACTACTCCATGAAGGTCCACTAAGTAACAAACTGGCCTGGAAAGTAGGAGGGACTAGCTGTGGACTTAGAAAGGACTATATGTGATGAGTACTCCATAAAGACAACATCATGGGTCACTACAGACAAACTACTCCATGAAGGTCCACTAAGTAACAAACTGGCCTGGAAAGTAGGAGGGACTAGCTGTGGACTTAGAAAGGACTATATGTGAGGAGTACCACATAAAGATAACATCATGGGTCACTACAGGTAAATTACTCAATGTGGGTTCACAACGTAACAAACTGGTCTGGAAAGAAGGAGGGATTTGCTGTGGACTTAAAAAAGGACTATATGTGAGGAGTACCCAATAACTACATCCTCATGGATCACTACAGATAAATTACTCAATGTGGGTCCAGCATCCCCCTCCTACTTTCCAGGCCAGTTTGTTACTTTGTAGACCCGCATTGAGTATTTTGTCTGTAGTGACTCAGAAAAGTACTTTATGTGAGGAGTACTATATAAAGACAACATCGTGAGTCACTACAGACAAACTACTCGACGTGGGTCCACAACGGAACAAACCGGCATGGAAAGAAGGAGGGATTTGCTGTGGACTTAGAAAAGACTTGATGCGAGGAGTACTCCATAAAGACAACATCATAAGTCCACAGAAAATCCCTCCTTCTTTCTATGCCGGTTTGTTACGTTGTGGACCCACATTGAGTAATTTGTCCGCCCAATTTCTACTCCCCAGCCTGTCTGAATTTGAATGTTTTGGTGGTTTTCTCTGCAATGAGCAGCTTCTGTTTGGCCAAAGCTGCAAGCTAAACAAAATCCAGCTGGAAGCTTCTCATAAAGCCTTTCATGTGTTTATTCATATTTGTGACCCCGGTAGAAAATACAAACATATTTTTCTTCCAAGTCGACTTCTTCCTGAGATGACCCGGCGACTTTCTTCTCACTCCATCTTTTTGCAGAGTAGCAAGGAAACAGTGTAAACATGCAATAGGTGGAACAAAACTCAAACACAAAATAGCTTTTAGATACTTTGATAGTTATTTGCTTTTGAGGTATATATGCAGTGAGGGTAGATTCCGTCCGCCTCCGGGTGGGGGGACGGGTCCTGACTTTTGTTTGCACTTACGTTCCAAGCGGCAGCTCAGAGTACCCTCCGTTTTTGGATTCACTTGAGGGAGTACTGGAGAGTGGTACTGGGGGACTTCAACGCTCATATTGGCAACAACAGTGAAACCTGGAGAGGCGTGATTGGGTTTTGTTATTGGACTCTTGTGCTCGTCACAGATTATCCATAACAAACGCCATGTTCAAACATAAGGGTGTCCATATGTGCACTTGGCACCAGGACCACCGAGGCCGCAGTTCCATGATCGACTTTGTAGTTTTGTCATCGGAGTTGCGGTCTCATGTTTTGGACACTCGGGTGAAGAGAGGGGCGGAGCTTTCTATCGGGTGAGTTGGTTGCGATGGTGGGGGAGGATGCTGGACAGACCTGGTAGGCCCAAACGCATTGTGAGGGTCTGCTGGGAACGCCCAGAAAAGTCTCTTCACAGAGAGTTTCAATTACCGCCTCCGGAAGAACTTTGAACATGTCACGAGGGAGGTGCTGGACATTGAGTCCGAGTGGACGATGTGCCGTACCTCTATTGTCGAGGCGGCCGATTGGAGCTATGGCCGCAAGGTGGTTGGTGCCTCTCGTGAGGATAATCCAAGAACCCACTGGTGTGCCGTCAAGCTCAAGAAAGAGTACTATTGGCTTCTTTTGATTCATAGGACTCCAGAGGCATCAGACAGGTACCGACAGGCCAAGCGGTGTGCGGCTTCAGCGGTCGCGGAGGCATAATCTCGGACATGGGAGGAGTTCGGAGAGGCCATGGAAAACGACTTTGAAGCGATTCTGGACCACCATCCGCCGCCTAAAGAAGAGGAAGGAGTGCAATGTCTACACCGTGCATGGTGGGGATGGTGTTCTGCTGACCTCGACTGGAAATACTTTGAAGACTGCCTCAATCCTACCAACACATCTTCCTATGAGGAAACTTTGCCTGGGGAATCTGCGGTGGGCTCTTATTTCCGGGGCTGAGGTTGCTGAGGTAGTTAAAAAGATCCTTGGTGGCAAGGCCCCAGGGGTGGATGAGATTCGCACGGAGTTCCCTAAGCCTCTGGATGGTGTGGGATTGTCTTGGTTGACAAGACTCTGCAACATCGCGTGGTCATCGGCTGTGGTACCTCTGGATTGGCAGACCAGGGTTGTGGTTCCTCTCTTTGAGAAGGGGAACCGAAAGGTGTGTTCCAACTATTGTGGGATCACACTCCTCAGCCTTCCCTGTAAGGTATATTCAGGTGTACTGGAGGGGAGGCTACGCCGAATAGTCGAACCTTGGATTCAGGAGGAACAGTGTGGTTTTCGTCCTGGTCGTGGAACTGTGGACCAGCTCTATACTCTCAGCAGGTTCCTTGAGGGTGCATGGGAGTTTGCCCAGCCAGTCTACATGTGCTTTGTGGACTTGGAGAAAATATTCGACCTCATACCCCGGGAAGTCCTGTGGAGAGTCCTCAGAGAGTAACGGACTGTCTGATTGTAGCGGTCCACTCCCTGTATGATCAGTGTCAGAGCTTGGTCCACATTGCCGGCAGTAAGTCAGACCCGTTTCAAGTGATGGTTGGACTCTGCCAAGCCTGCCTTTTGTCACCGATTCTGTTCATAACTTTTATGGACAGAATTTTTAGGCACAGTCAGGGCGTTGAGGTTATCTGGTTTGGTGGCTGCAGGATTAGGTCTCTGCTTTTTGCAGATGATGTGGTCCTGATGGCTTCATCAGGCCAAGATCTTCAGCTCTCACTGGATCGGTTCGAAGCAGAGTGTGAAGCGACTGGGATGGGAATCAGCACCATGGTTCTTGCCCGGAAAAGGGTGGAATGCCATCTCTGTGTTGGGGAACAGAGATTCTGCCCCAAGTGGAGGAGTTCAAGTACCTCAGAGTCTTGTTCACGAGTGATGGAAGAGTGGATCAGGAGCGACGTCGGAGTGGCGTCTTCAGTAATGTACACGCTGTATCAATCCGTTGCGGTGAAGAAGGAGCTGAGCCGGAAGGCAAAGCTCTCAATTTACCGGTCAATCTACGTTCCCATCCTCACCTATGGTCATGAGCTTTGGGTTATGACCGAAAGGACAAGATCACGGGTACAAGCGGCCGAAATGAGCTTCCTCTGTCGGGTAGCGGGGCTCTCTCTTAGAGATAGGGTGAGAAGCTCTGTCATCCGGGAGGCACTCAAAGTAAATCCGCTGCTCCTCCACATGGAGAGGAGCCAGATGAGGGGGTTCGGGCATCTGGTCAGGATGCCACCCGAACGCCTCCCTAAGGAGGTGTTTCGGGCACGTCCGACCGGTCGGAGGCCACGGGGAAGACCCAGGACATGTTGGGAAGAATGTCTCCTGACTGTCCTGGGAACGCTTCGGGATCCCCCGGGAGGAGCTTGACCAAGTGGCTGAGGAAAGGGAAGTCTGGGCTTCCCTGCTTAGGCTGCTTCCCCCGCAACTCGACCTCAGATAAGCGGAAGATGGAAGGAAGTTGAGAATGAAAACATTCAGATGTACTAAGACCTGACTTCTTTACTAACTTTACCAGTGGCAGTAGCTACGCGAAGAGAGCGGTAACTGGCAAACTGGATGTGACACACTCACAGATTTTCTAATTGGTCAAATGGTGGTGGGCGGGGCATCAAAATGAAAACAATAACAAGATTGCACACACACACACACACACACACACATACACACACACACATACACACACACACACACACACACACACACACACACACACACACACACACACACACACACACACACACACACACACACACACACACACACACGGCATGGAAGGTGGGAAACATAATTGGTTGGTTTCTGCATCTTGCTCAAGGACACTTCCACAGGCTCTCTGAGGAGTGTGAGGCTGATTTATGCAGCTTTGGCTTCATCGCAGGAAAAAAATAAAGTCGGCTGGGGAATAAATTCCATCACTTTAAAGCAAAAGGTGCTGTTTGGAATGCATAAAAGTCTGTGTCTGTTTCTTGCTTTTTAACAGACACCAGTCATTAGTTTTTTAGCTTTCATGGTCCCTTATTCTGCTTTTATTTGATTCCTGGACGGACTTCTTTGCTCGGAGGACAGAACATCAATGTTCTGTCCTCCTTTGTCAATATTCTTGTCAACAACAACAATACACACCTGTGTGTCATTCCATGGCAGTAAAGTGTGTTCCACCTTAGGTTAGTTCTACTAGTGGTGATCCGCAAGATTACACCTTATGTTAGTTCTGCTAGTGGTGTTCCTCAAAGTTCCACCTTAGATTAGTTCTACTAGTGGTGATCCCCAAGATTCCGCCGTGGGTTGGTTCTGCTAGTGGTGTTCCTCAAGGTTCCACTTTAGGTTAGTTCTACTAATGGAGTTCCTCAAGGTTCCACTTTAGGTTAGTACCACTATTGGTGTTCCTTAAGGTTCCACTTTAGCTTAGTACTACTAGGGGTGTTCCTCAAAGTTTCAGTTTAGGTTAGTTCTACCATTGGTGTTCCTCAAGGTTCCAGCTCAGGTTAGTTCTAGCAGTGGTGTTCCTCAAAGTTCCACCTTTGGTTAGTTCTACTAGTGGTGATACCCAAGATTCCACCGTGGGTTAGTTCTGCTAGTGGTGTTACTCAAGTTTCCACTTTAGGTTACTTCTACTAATGGAGTTCCTCAAGGTTCCACTTTGGGTTAGTACCACTATTGGTGTTCCTTAAGGTTCCACCTTAGGTTAGTATTACTCGGGGTGCTCCTCAAAGTTTCAGTTTAGGTTAGTTCTACCATTGGTGTTCCTCAAGGTTCCAGCTCAGGTTAGTTCTACCAGTGGTGTTCCTCAACGTTCCACCTTAGATTAGTTCTACTAGTGGTGATCCCCAAGATTCCGCCGTGGGTTAGTTCTGCTAGTGGTGTTCCTCAAGGTTCCACTTTAGCTTAGTTCTACTAGTGGTGATCCCCAAGATTTCACCGTGCGTTAGTTCTGCTAGTGGTGTTCCTCAAGGTTCCACTTTAGTTTAGTTCTACTAGTGGTGATCCCCAAGGTTCCACTTTAGCTTAGTTCTACTAGTGGTGATCCCCAAGATTCCGCTTTAGGTTAGTTCTACTAGTGGTGTTCCCCAAGATTCCAACTTAAGTTAGTTCTGCTAGTGGTGTTCCTCAAGGTTCCACTTTAGGTTAGTTCTACTAATGGAGTTCCTCAAGGTTCATCTTTGGGTCAATACCACTATTGGTGTTCCTTAAGGTTCCTCTTTAGGTTAGTACTACTAGGGGTGTTCCTCAAAGTTTCAGTTTAGGTTAGTTCTACCATTGGTGTTCTTCAAGGTTCCACCTTAGGTTAGTTCTATTAGTGGTGATCCCCAAGATTCCGCCTTAGGTTAGTTCTGCTAGTGGTGATCCCCAAGATTCCACCTTATGTTAGTTCTGCTAGTGGTGTTCCTCAAAGTTCCACCTTAGATTAGTTCTACTAGTGGTGATCCCCAAGATTCCACCTTAAGTTAGTTCTGCTAGTGGTGTGTCTCAAGGTTCCACTTTAGGTTAGTTTTACTAATGGAGTTCCTCAAGGTTCAACTTTGGCTTAGTACCACTATTGGTGTTCCTTAAGGTTCCACTTTAGGTTAGTACTACTAGGGGTGTTCCTCAAAGTTTCAGTTTAGGTTAGTTCTACCATTGGTGTTCATCAAGGATCCAGCTCAGGTTAGTTCTACCAGTGGTGTTCCTCAAAGTTCCACCTTAGGTTAGTTCTATTAGTGGTGATCCCCAAGATTCCACCGTGGGTTAGTTCTGCTAGTGGTGTTCCTCAAGGTTCCACTTTAGGTTAATTCTACTAATGGAGTTCCTCAAGGTTCCACTTTAGGTTAGTACCACTATTGGTGTTCCTTAAGGTTCCACTTTAGGTTAGTACTACTAGGGGTGTTCCTCAAAGTTTCAGTTTAGGTTAGTTCTACCATTGGTGTTCCTCAAGGTTCCAGCTCAGGTAAGTTCTAACAGTGGTGATCCCCAAGATTCCGCCTTAGGTTGGTTCTGCTAGTGGTGTTCCCCAAGTTTCCACCTTAAGTTAGTTCTGCTCGTGGTGTTCTTCAATGTTCCACTTTAAGTTAGTTCTACTAATGGAGTTCCTCAAGGTTCCACTTTGGGTTAGTACCACTATTGGTGTTCCTTCAGGTTCCACCGTAGGTTAGTACTACTAGGGGTGTTCCTCAAAGTTTCAGTTTAGGTTAGTTCTACCATTGGTGTTCCTCAAGGTTCCAGCTCAGGTTAGTTCTACCAGTGGTGTTCCTCAAAGTTCCACCTTTGGTTAGTTCTGCTAGTGGTGTTCCTCAAGGTTCCACTTTAGGTTGGTTCTACTAGTGGTGATCCCCAAGATTCCGCTTTAGGTTAGTTCTACTAGTGGTGTTCCCCAAGATTCCACCTTAAGTTAGTTCTGCTAGTGGTGTTCCTCAAGGTTCCACTTCAGGTTAGTTTTACTAATGGAGTTCCTCAAGGTTCAACTTTGGGTTAGTACCACTATTGGTGTTCCTTTAGGTTGCACCTTAGGTTAGTACTACCAGGGGTGTTCCTCAAAGTTTCAGTTTAGGTTAATTCTACCATTGGTGTTCCTCAAGGTTCCAGCTCAGGTTAGTTCTACCAGTGGTGACCCCCAAGATTTTGCCTTAGGTTAGTTCTGCTAATGGTTTTCCCCAAGATTCCACCGTGGGTTAGTTCTGCTAGTGGTGTTACTCAAGGTTCCACTTTAGGTTACTTCTACTAATGGAGTTCCTCAAGGTTCCACTTTGGGTTAGTACCACTATTGGTGTTCCTTAAGGTTCCACCTTAGGTTAGTACTACTCGGGGTGCTCCTCAAAGTTTCAGTTTAGGTTAGTTCTACCATTGGTGTTCCTCAAGGTTCCAGCTCAGGTTAGTTCTACCAGTGGTGTTCCTCAAGTTTCCACCTTAGGTTATTTCTACTAGTGGTGACCCCCAAGATTCCGTCTTAGGTTAGTTCTGCTAGTGGTGTTCCCCAAGATTCCACCTTAGGTTAGTTCTGCTAGTGGTGTTCCCCAAGGTTCCACTTCAGGTTAGTTCTAATAATGGAGTTCCTCAAGGTTCCACTTTGGGTTAGTACCACTATTGGTGTTCCTTAAGGTTCCACCTTAGGTTAGTACTACTCGGGGTACTCCTCAAAGATTCAGCTTAGGTTAGTTCTACCATTGGTGTTCCTCAAGGTTCCAGCTCAGGTTAGTTCTACCAGTGGTGTTCCTCAAGGTTCCTCCTTAGGTTAATTCTGCTAGTGGTGTTCCCCAAGATTCCACCTTAGGTTAGTTCTGAGAGTGGTGTTCCTCAAGGTTCCACTTTAGTTTACTTCTAATGGAGTTCATCAAGGTTCCACTTTGGGTTAGTACCACTATTGGTGTTCTTTAAGGTTCCACCTTAGGTTAGTAGTACTCGGGGTGTTCCTCAAAGTTTCAGTTTAGGTTAGTTCTACCATTGGTGTTCCTCAAGGTTCCAGCTCAGATTAGTTATAAATAATAAATGGGTTGTACTTGTATAGTGCTTTTCTACCTTCAAGGTACTCAAAGCGCTTTGACACTACTTCCACATTCACCCATTCACACACACATTCACACACTGATGGAGGGAGCTGCCATGCAAGGCGCTAACCAGCACCCATCAGGAGCAAGGGTGAAGTGTCTTGCTCAGGACACAACGGACGTGATTAGGTTGGTACTAGGTGGGGATTGAACCAGGGACCCTCGGATTGCGCACGGCCACACCGTCCCTAGTTCTACCTAGCTAGTTAGTTCTACCTACCTAGTTCTACCAGTGGTTTTCCTCGAGGTTCCACGTTAGGTTAGTTCTACTAGTGGTGTTCCTCAAGGTTCTATTTTAGGTTGGTTCTACTAGTGGTGTTCCTCAAGGTTCCACCTTAGGTTAGTTCTACGAGTGGTGTTCCTCAAGGTACCACCTTAGGTTAGTTCTATTACTGGTGTTCCTCACGGTCCCACCTTAGGTTAGTTTTCCTAGTGGTGTTCCTCAAGGTTCCACCTTAGGTTAATTCGGCAAGTGGTGTTCCTCAAGTTTCCACCTTACGTTAGTTCTATTCGTGGTGTTCCTCAAGGTTCCACCCTAGTTTAGTTCTACTAGTGGTCTTTCTCAAGGTTCCACCTTAGGTTAGTTGTACTAGTAGTTTTCCACAAGGTTCCACCTTAGGTCAGTTTTACTAGTGGTTTTCTTGATGTTTCCCCGTTAGGTTAGTTCTACTAATGCCGTTCCTCAAGCTACCACCTTAGACTGGTTCTACTAATGTTGTTCCTCAAAATTCTACCTCATGTTAGTTCTATTACTGGTGTTCCTCACGGTTCCACCTTAGGTTAGTTTTCCTAGTGGTGTTCTTCAAGGTTCCACCTTAGGTTAGTTCTACTAGTGGTGTTCTTCAAGGTTCCACCTTAAGGTAGTTCTACTAGTGGTTTTCCTGATGGTTCCACCTTAGGTTAGTTCTACTAGTGTTATTCCTCAAGCTTCCACCTTAGGGTAGTTCCACTTGCGTTCTGCAGGGTTCCACCTTAGGTTAGTTCTACTAGTGGTGTTCCTCAATGTTCCACCTTCCGTTAGGTCTACTCGTGGTGTTCCCCAAGGTTCCACCTTAGGTTAGTTCTACTAGTGGTGTTTCTCAAGGTTCCACCTTAGGTTAGTTATACTAGTGGTGTTCTTCAAGGTTCCAAATTAGGTTAGTTCTACTAGTGGTTTTCCTGATGGTTCCACCTTAGGTTAGTTCTACTAGTGTTGTTCCTCAAGCTTCCACCTTAGGGTAGTTCCACTTGCGTTCTGCAAGGTTCCACCTTATGTTAGTTCTACTAGTGGTGTTCCTCAATGTTCCACCTTCCGTTAGGTCTACTCGTGGTGTTCCCCAAGGTTCCACCTTAGGTTAGTTCTACTAGTGGTGTTTCTCAAGGTTCCACCTTAGGTTAGTTCTACTAGTGGTGTTCCTCAAGGTTCCAAATTAGGTTAGTTCTACTAGTGGTGTTCCTCAAGGTCCCACCTCAGGTTAGTTCTATGTGTGGTGTTCCTCACGGTCCCACATTAGGTTAGTTTTCCTAGTGGTGTTCCTCAAGGTCCCACCTTAGGTTAGTTCTATGTGTGGTGTTCCTCACGGTCCCACCTTAGGTTATTTTCCCTAGTGGTGTTCCTCAAGGTCCCACCTTAGGTTAGTTCTATGTGTGGTGTTCCTTAAGGTTCCACCTTAGGTTAGTTCTACTACTGTTGTTCCTCAAGGTCCCACCTTATGTTAATTCGGCAAGTTGTGTTCCTCAAGTTTCCACCTTATGTTAGTTCTATTAGTGGTGTTCCTCAAGGTTCCACCTTAGGTTAGTTCTACTAGTGGTGTTCAAGGTTCCACCTTAGGTTAGTTTTACTAGTGGTGTTTCTCAAGGTTCCACCATAGGTTAGTTGTACTAGTAGTTTTCCACAAGGTTCCACCTTAGGTCAGTTTTACCAGTGGTTTTCTGATGATTCCACCTTAGGTTAGTTCTACTAATGTGGTTCCTCAAGCTTCAACCTCAGGTTAGTTCTACTAGTGGTTTTCCTGATGGTTCCCCCTTTTATTAGTTCTACTAATGTTGTTCTTCAAGGTCCCCTCCTAGGTTAGTTCTACTAGTGGTGTTCAAGGTTCCACCTTAGGTTAGTTTTACTAGTGGTGTTTCTCAAGGTTCCACCTTAGGTTAGTTGTACTAGTAGTTTTCCACAAGGTTCTACCTTAGGTCAGTTTTACCAGTGGTTTTCTGATGATTCCACCTTAGGTTAGTTCTACTAATGTGGTTCTTCAAGCTTCGACCTCAGGTTAGTTCTACTAGTGGTTTTCCTGATGGCTCCACCTTTTATTAGTTCTACTAATGTTGTTCTTCAAGGTTCCCTCCTAGGTTAGTTCTACTAGTGGTTTTCAAGGTTCCACCTTAGGTTAGTTTTACTAGTGGTGTTTCTCAAGGTTCCACCTTAGGTTAGTTGTACTAGTAGTTTTCCACAAGGTTCCACCTTAGGTCAGTTTTACCAGTGGTTTTCTGATGATTCCACCTTAGGTTAGTTCTACTAATGTGGTTCCTCAAGCTTCAACCTCAGGTTAGTTCTACTAGTGGTTTTCCTGATGGTTCCACCTTTTATTAGTTCTACTAATGTTGTTCTTCAAGGTTCCCTCCTAGGTTAGTTCTACTAGTGGTGTTCAAGGTTCCACCTTAGGTTAGTTTTACTAGTGGTGTTTCTCAAGGTTCCACCTTATGTTAATTCGGCAAATTGTGTTCCTCAGGTTTCCACCTTATGTTAGTTCTACTAGTGGTGTTCCTCAAGTTTCCACCTTATGTTAGTTCTATTAGTGGTGTTCCTCAAGGTTACACCCTAGGTTAGTTCTACTAGTGGTGTTCAGGGTTCCACCTTAGGTTAGTTTTACTAGTGGTGTTTCTCAAGGTTCCACCTTAGGTTAGTTGTACTAGTAGTTTTCCACAAGGTTCCACCTTAGGTCAGTTTTACCAGTGGTTTTCTGATGATTCCACCTTAGGTTAGTTTTACTAATGTGGTTCTTCAAGCTTCGACCTCAGGTCAGTTCTACTAGTGGTTTTCCTGATGGTTCCACGTTTTATTAGTTCTACTAATGTTGTTCCTCAAGGTTCCCTCCTAGGTTAGTTCTACTAGTGGTGTTCAAGGTTCCACCTTAGGTTAGTTTTACTAGTGGTGTTTCTCAAGGTTCCACCTTAGGTTAGTTGTACTAGTAGTTTTCCACAAGGTTCCACCTTAGGTCAGTTTTACCAGTGGTTTTCTGATGATTCCACCTTAGGTTAGTTCTACTAATGTGGTTCCTCAAGCTTCGACCTCAGGTTAGTTCTACTAGTGGTTTTCCTGATGGTTCCACCTTTTATTAGTTCTACTAATGTTGTTCTTCAAGGTTCCCTCCTAGGTTAGTTCTACTAGTGGTGTTCAAGGTTCCACCTTAGGTTAGTTTTACTAGTGGTGTTTCTCAAGGTTCCACCTTAGGTTAGTTGTACTAGTAGTTTTCCACAAGGTTCCACCTTAGGTCAGTTTTACCAGTGGTTTTCTGATGATTCCACCTTAGGTCAGTTCTACTAATGTGGTTCTTCAAGCTTCGACCTCAGGTTAGTTCTACTAGTGGTTTTCCTGATGGTTCCACCTTTTATTAGTTCTACTAATGTTGTTCTTCAAGGTTCCCTCCTAGGTTAGTTCTACTAGTGGTGTTCAAGGTTCCACCATAGGTTAGTTTTACTAGTGGTGTTTCTCAAGGTTCCACCTTAAGTTAGTTGTACTAGTAGTTTTCCACAAGGTTCCACCCTAGGTCAGTTTTACCAGTGGTTTTCTGATGATTCCACCTTAGGTTAGTTCTACTAATGTGGTTCCTCAAGCTTCAACCTCAGGTTAGTTCTACTAGTGGTTTTCCTGATGGTTCCACCTTTTATTAGTTCTACTAATGTTGTTCTTCAAGGTTCCCTCCTAGGTTAGTTCTACTAGTGGTGTTCAAGGTTCCACCTTAGGTTAGTTTTACTAGTGGTGTTTCTCAAGGTTTCACCTTAGGTTAGTTGTACTAGTAGTTTTCCACAAGGTTCCACCTTAGGTCAGTTTTACCAGTGGTTTTCTGATGATTCCACCTTAGGTTAGTTGTACTAATGTGGTTCCTCAAGCTTCAACCTCAGGTTAGTTCTACTAGTGGTTTTCCTGATGGTTCCACCTTTTATTAGTTCTACTAATGTTGTTCTTCAAGGTTCCCTCCTAGGTTAGTTCTACTAGTGGTGTTCAAGGTTCCACCTTTGGTTTGTTTTACTAGTGGTGTTTCTCTAGGTTCCACCTTAGGTTAGTTGTACTAGTAGTTTTCCACAAGGTTCCACCTTAGGTCAGTTTTACCAGTGGTTTTCTGATGATTCCACCTTAGGTTAGTTGTACTAATGTGGTTCCTCAAGCTTCAACCTCAGGTTAGTTCTACTAGTGGTTTTCCTGATGGTTCCACCTTTTATTAGTTCTACTAATGTTGTTCTTCAAGGTTCCCTCCTAGGTTAGTTCTACTAGTGGTGTTCAAGGTTCCACCTTTGGTTTGTTTTACTAGTGGTGTTTCTCTAGGTTCCACCTTAGGTTAGTTGTACTAGTAGTTTTCCACAACGTTCCACCTTAGGTCAGTTTTACCAGCTGGTTTCTGATGATTCCACCTTAGGTTAGTTCTACTAATGTGGTTCCTCAAGCTTCAACCTCAGGTTGGTTCTACTAGTGGTTTTCCTGATGGTTCCACCTTTTATTAGTTCTACTAATGTTGTTTTTCAAGGTTCCCTCCTAGGTTAGTTCTACTAGTGGTGTTCAAGGTTCCACCTTAGGTTAGTTCTACTAGTGGTGTTCCTCAATGTTCCACCTTCCGTTAGGTCTACTCGTGGTGTTCCCCAAGGTTCCACCTTAGGTTGGTTCTACTAGTAGTGTTTCTCAAGGTTCCACCTTAGGTTAGTTCTACTAGTGGTGTCTTCAAGGTTCCAAATTAGGTTAGTTCTACTAGTGGTGCTCCTCAAGGTACCACCTTAGGTTAGTTCTATTACTGGTGTTCCTCACGGTCCCACCTTAGGTTAGTTTTCCTAGTGGTGTTCCTCAAGGTCCCACCTTAGGTTAGTTCTATGTGTGGTGTTCCTTAAGGTTCCACCTTAGGTTAGTTATACTACTGTTGTTCCTCAAGGTCCAACCTTATGTTAATTCGGCAAGTTGTGTTCCTCAAGTTTCCACCTTATGTTAGTTCTACTAGTGGTGTTCCTCAAGGTTCCACCTTAGGTTAGTTCTACTAGTGGTGTTCAAGGTTCCACCTTAGGTTAGTTTTACTAGTGGTGTTTCTCAAGGTTCCACCTTATGTTAATTCAGCAAGTTGTGTTCCTCAAGTTTCCACCTTATGTTAGTTCTACTAGTGGTGTTCCTCAAGTTTCCACCTTATGTTAGTTCTATTAGTGGTGTTCCTCAAGGTTCCACCTTAGGTTAGTTCTACTAGTGGTGTTCAAGGTTCCACCTTAGGTTAGTTCTACTAATGTGGTTCCTCAAGCTTCTACCTCAGGTTAGTTCTACTAGTGGTTTTCCTGATGGTTCCACCTTTTATTAGTTCTACTAATGTTGTTCTTCAAGGTTCCCTCCTAGGTTAGTTCTACTAGTGGTAATCAAGGTTCCACCTTAGGTTAGTTTTACTATTGGTGTTTCTCAAGGTTCCACCTTAGGTTAGTTGTACTAGTAGTTTTCCACAAGGTTCCACCTTAGGTCAGTTTTACCAGTGGTTTTCTGATGATTCCACCTTAGGTTAGTTCTACTAATTTGGTTCTTAAAGCTTCGACCTCAGGTTAGTTCTACTAATGTTGTTCTTCAAGGTTCCCTCCTAGGTTAGTTCTACTAGTTCAGACCTGTGGACATGTGGCCCCTATAACAAGGTAGTAGAACGTCCCTGCTTTGTAGTCCCAACGGGTTCCCCTCTGTGTTCCATAACCTTCACAAAGTACCTTAGAAGTCCCCTAGTGTGCTGAGTCACCTCCACTAAGTGATGATTATCTCTTTCTATTTACCGCTAATTAAAAGATCTTTTATGACGTGCTCACAAAGCCCAATCAAACTTTCTAACCAGACACTCATCACCTCCACCAAGGACATTTTCAACACTTTTGAAGTCCAAAATTGTGCACAAACAGAAAGTGAAAGTGACAGCGATGGAGCTCATCAGGATTTTCTTCCTTCGCCATTTCTCCAGCGGTTTGAAACACGCCGAATGGACATTTCCTTATGATCTCACCAAGGAAGTTTACAAGGGAGACAATGCAATGGGTTCCCTCTTGAAGAACATCTGTTGTTTACAAACAATTTATTTTTACTAATATACTTTGTTTTGTTGAAATAATTAAACGTAATAAAAGACAATACAGTATTTTCCGGACTACAGAGCACACCAAAATATAAGCCGCACCCACCAAATGTCAGAATAAAAATATGTTTTCCGTATATAAGCCACACCCACCAAATGTCAGAAGAAAAATGTGTTTTCTGTCTGTAACCCACAGACACTAAAATAAAAATATATTTTGTATTTATAAGTCGCACCATACTATAAGCCGCACCCACAAAATGACATAAGAAAATTATGTTTCCCGCATATAAGTCGCACCCACCAAATGTCAGAAGGAAACAAAGATTTCCGCATATAAACCGCACCCACTTAATGCTAAAAGAAAAATACAATTCCCCCATATAAGCCGCACCCACAAAATGCTAAAAGAAAAATACAATTCCCGCATATAAGCCGCAACCACTAAATGCTAAAAGAAAAATACAATTCCCGCACATAAGCCCCAACCACTAAATGCTAGAAGAAAAATACAATTCCCCATATAAGCCGCAACCACTAAATGCTAAAAGAAAAATACAACTCCCGCACATAAGCCCCAACCCCTAAATGCTAAAAGAAAAAATACAATTCCCGCATATAAGCCGCATCCACTAAATGCTAAAAGAAAAATACGATTCCCGCACATAAGCCGCACCTACGAATGCTAAAAAAAAAATTCCCGCATATAAACCGCACCCACTAAATACTAAAATAAAAATACAATTCCCGCATATAAGCCGCACCCACTAAATGCTAAAAGAAAAATAAGTTTCCCGCATATAAGTCGCACCCACCAAATGTCAGAAGGAAACAAAGATTTCCGCATATAAACCGCATCCACTTAATGCTAAAAGAAAAATACAATTCCCCCATATAAGCCGCACCCACTAAATGCCAAAAGAAAAATAAAATTCCCGCATATAAGCCGCAACCACTAAATGCTAAAAGAAAAATACAATTCCCGCACATAAGCCCCAACCACTAAATGCTAGAAGAAAAATACAATTCCCCATATAAGCCGCAACCACTAAATGCTAAAAGAAAAATACAACTCCCGCACATAAGCCCCAACCCCTAAATGCTAAAAGAAAAAATAAAATTCCCGCATATAAGCCGCATCCACTAAATGCTAAAAGAAAAATACAATCCCCCATATAAGCCGCTACCACTAAATGCTAAAAGAAAAATACAATTCCCCCATATAAGCCGCAACCACTAAATGCTAAAAGAAAAATACGATTCCCGCATATAAGCCGCACCCACCAAATGCTAAATGAAAAAATACAATTCCCGCATATAAGCCGCACCCACTAAATGCTAAAAGAAAAATACAATTCCCGCATATAAGCTGCACCTACTAAATGCCAAAAGAAAAATACAATTCCCGCGTATAAGCCGCACACCCTAATTGCCAAAAGAAAAATACGATTCCCGCATATAAGTCGCACCCACTAAATGCCAAAAGAAAAATACGATTCCCGCACATAAGCCGCACCTACGAATGCAAAAAAAAAAATTCCCGCAGATAAACCGCACCCACTAAATACTAAAATAAAAATACAATTCCCGCATATAAGCCACACCCACTATATGCTAAAAGAAAAATACGATTCCCGCACATAAGCCGCACCCACGAATGCTAAAAAAACAATTCCCGCATATAAGCCGCATCTACTAAATGCTGAAAGAAAAATACGATTCCCGCATATAAGTCGCACCCACTAAATGCCAAAAGAAAAATACGATTCCCGCACATAAGCCGCACCTACGAATGCAAAAAAAAAAATTCCCGCAGATAAACCGCACCCACTAAATACTAAAATAAAAATACAATTCCCGCATATAAGCCACACCCACTATATGCTAAAAGAAAAATACGATTCCCGCACATAAGCCGCACCTACGAATGCTAAAAAAACAATTCCCGCATATAAGCCGCATCTACTAAATGCTGAAAGAAAAATACAATTCCCGCATATAAGCCGCACCCACTAAACGCTAAAAGAAAAAAACAATTCCCGCATATAAGCCGCACCCACTAAATGCTAAAAGAAAAATACAATTCCCGCATATAAGCCGCATCCACTAAATGCTAAAAGAAAAAATACAATTTTCGCATATAAGCTGGACCAGACTACAAGCTGCACTCACTAAATGCTAGAATAAAAACATACTGTCACTTCTGGACTGAGTCGCACCCACCGAATGCTAAAAGAAAAATAAAATTCCCGCATTTAAGCCGCACCCACTAAATGCTAAAAGAAAAATACAATTCCCGCATATAAGCCGCAACCACTAAATACTAAAAGAAAAATAAAATTACCGCATATAAGCCCCAACCACTAAATGCTAAAAGAAAAATACAATTACCGCATATAAGCCGCACCCACTAAATGTTAAAAGAAAAATACAATTCCCGCATAAAAGCTGCATCCACCAAATGCTAAAAGAAAAAATACCATTCCCGCATAGAAGCTGGACCAGACTACAAGCCGCACTCACTAAATGCTAGACGCATATAAACCGCACCCACCAAATGCTAAAAGAAAAATACAATTCCCGCATATAAGCCGCACCCACTAAATGCTAAAATAAAAATACAATTCCCGCATATAAGCCGCACCCACTAAATGCTAAAAGAAAAAAATACAATTCCCGCATATAAGCTGGACCAGACTAAAAGCCGCACTCACTAAATGCGAGAATAAAAATATACTGTCACTTCTGGACTATAAGTCGCACCCACCAAATGCCGAAAGAAAAATACAATTCCCGCATATAAGCCACATCCACTAAATGCTAAAAGAAAATGTACAATTCCTGCATATAAGCCGCAACCACTAAATGCTAAAAGAAAAATACAATTCTCGCGTATAAGCCGCAACCACCAAATACCAAAAGAAAAATACGATTCCCGCATATAAGCCGCACCCACTGAATGCTAGAAGAAAAAATACATTTCCCACATACAAGCCCCAACCACTAAATGCTAAAAGAAAAATACAATGCCCGCATATAAGCCGCAACCACTAAATGCTAAAAGAAAAATATGATTCCCGCATATAAGCCGCACCCACTAAATGCTAAAAGAAATATAAAACTCCTGCATATAAACCGCACCCACTAAAATGCTAAAAGAAAATTACGATTCCCGCATATAAGCCGCACCCACCAAATTCTAAAAGAAAAATACAATTCCCGCATATAAGCCGCACCCACTAAATGCTAAAAGAAAAAGAAAATTCCCGCATATAAACCGCAACCACTAAATGCTAAAAGAAAAATACGATTCCCGCATATAAGCCGCATCCACTAAATGCCAAAAGAAAAATACAATTGCCGCATATAAGCCGCACCCACTAAATGCTAAAAAAAATACAATTGCCGCATATAAACCGCACCCACTAAATGCTAAAAGAAAAATACAATTCCCGCATATAATCCACAGCCACTAAATGCTTAAAGAAAAAATAAAATTCCCGTATATAAGCTGCAACCATTAAATGCTAAAAGAAAAAATTCAATTCCCGCATATGAGCCGCAACCACTAAATGCTAAAAGAAAAAATACAATTTCCGCATATAAGCTGGACCCGACTACAAGCCGCACTCACTAAATGCTAGAATAAAAATATACTGTCTCTTCTGGACTAAAAGCCGCACCCACCAAATGCTAAAAGAAAAATAGAATTCCCGCATATAAGCCGCAACCACTAAATGCTAAAAGAAACATACAATTCCCGCATATAAGCCCCAACCACTAAATACTAAAAGAAAAACAAAATTCCCGCATATAAGCCGCACCCATTAAATGCGAAAAGAAAAATACAATTCCCGCATATAAGCCCCAACCACTAAATGCTAAAAGAAAAATACAATTCCCGCATATAAGCCGCACCCACTAAATGCTAAAAGAAAAAATACAATTCCCGCATATAAACTGGACCAGAATACAAGCCGCACTCACTAAATGCTAGAATAAAAATATACTGTCACTTCTGGACTATAAGCCCCAACCACTAAATGCTAAAAGAAAAATACAATTCCCGCATATAAGCCGCACCCACTAAAAGCTAAAAGAAAAAATACAATTCCCGCATATAAACTGGACCAGACTACAAGCCGCACTCACTAAATGCTAGAATAAAAATATACTGTCACTTCTGGACTAAAAGCCGCACCCACCAAATGCTAAAAGAAAAATAGAATTCCCGCATATAAGCCGCAACCACTAAATGCTAAAAGAAACATACAATTCCCGCATATAAGCCCCAACCACTAAATACTAAAAGAAAAACAAAATTCCCGCATATAAGCCGCACCCATTAAATGTTAAAAGAAAAATACAATTCCCGCATATAAGCCCCAACCACTAAATGCTAAAAGAAAAATACAATTCCCGCATATAAGCCGCACCCACTAAATGCTAAAAGAAAAAATACAATTCCCGCATATAAACTGGACCAGACTACAAGCCGCACTCACTAAATGCTAGAATAAAAATATACTGTCACTTCTGGACTATAAGCCCCAACCACTAAATGCTAAAAGAAAAATACAATTCCCGCATATAAGCCGCACCCACTAAAAGCTAAAAGAAAAAATACAATTCCCGCATATAAACTGGGCCAGACTACAAGCCGCACTCACTAAATGCTAGAATAAAAATATGCTGTCACTTCTGGACTATAAGCCCCAACCACTAAATGCTAAAAGAAAAATACAATTCCCGCATATAAGCCGCACCCACTAAAAGCTAAAAGAAAAAATACAATTCCCGCATATAAACTGGACCAGACTACAAGCCGCACTCACTAAATGCTAGAATAAAAATATACTGTCACTTCTGGACTAAAAGCCGCACCCACCAAATGCTAAAAGAAAAATAGAATTCCCGCATATAAGCCGCAACCACTAAATGCTAAAAGAAACATACAATTCCCGCATATAAGCCCCAACCACTAAATACTAAAAGAAAAACAAAATTCCCGCATATAAGCCGCACCCATTAAATGTTAAAAGAAAAATACAATTCCCGCATATAAGCCCCAACCACTAAATGCTAAAAGAAAAATACAATTCCCGCATATAAGCCGCACCCACTAAATGCTAAAAGAAAAAATACAATTCCCGCATATAAACTGGACCAGACTACAAGCCGCACTCACTAAATGCTAGAATAAAAATATACTGTCACTTCTGGACTATAAGCCCCAACCACTAAATGCTAAAAGAAAAATACAATTCCCGCATATAAGCCGCACCCACTAAAAGCTAAAAGAAAAAATACAATTCCCGCATATAAACTGGGCCAGACTACAAGCCGCACTCACTAAATGCTAGAATAAAAATATGCTGTCACTTCTGGACTATAAGCCCCAACCACTAAATGCTAAAAGAAAAATACAATTCCCGCATATAAGCCGCACCCACTAAAAGCTAAAAGAAAAAATACAATTCCCGCATATAAACTGGACCAGACTACAAGCCGCACTCACTAAATGCTAGAATAAAAATATACTGTCACTTCTGGACTATAAGCCGCAACCACTAAATGCTAAAAGAAACATACAATTCCCGCATATAAGCCGCACCCACTAAATGCTAAAAGAAAAATACAATTCCCGCATATAAGCCGCACCCACTAAATGCTGAAAGAAAAATACAATTCCCCCATATAAGCCGCATCCACTAAATGCTAAAAGAAAAAATACAACTCCCGCATATAAACTGGGCCAGACTACAAGCTGCACTCATTAAATGCTAGAATAAAAATATACTGTCACTTCTGGACTATAAGCCGCACCCACCAAATGCTAAAAGAAAAATACAATTCCTGCATATAAGCCGCAACCACTAAATGCTAAAAGAAACATACAATTCCCGCATACAAGCCCCAACCACTAAATGCTAGAAGAAAAATACAATTCCCGCATATAAACCGCACCCACTAAATACTGACAGTAAAATACAATTCTTGCATATTAGCCGCATCCACTAAATGCTAAAAGAAAAAATACAATTCCCGCATATAAGCCGCATCCACTAAATGCTAAAAGAAAAATACAATCCCCCATATAAGCCGCTACCACTAAATGCTAAAAGAAAAATACAATCCCCCATATAAGCCGCAACCACTAAATGCTAAAAGAAACATACAATTCCCGCATATAAGCCGCACCCACTAAATGCTAAAAGAAAAATACAATTCCCGCATATAAGCTGCACCTACTAAATGCCAAAAGAAAAATACAATTCCCGCGTATAAGCCGCAGACCCTAATTGCCAAAAGAAAAATACGATTCCCGCATATAAGCTGCACCTACTAAATGCCAAAAGAAAAATACGATTCCCGCACATAAGCCGCACCCACGCATGCAAAAAAAAAAATTCCCGCATATAAACCGCACCCACAAAATACTAAAATAAAAATACAATTCCCACATATAAGCCGCACCCACTAAATGCTAAAAGAAAAATACGATTCCCGCACATAAGCCGCACCTACGAATGCTAAAAAAACAATTCCCGCATATAAGCCGCATCCACCAAATGCCGAAAGAAAATTACAATTCCCGCATATAAGCCGCACCCACTAAACGCTAAAAGAAAAAAACAATTCCCGCATATAAGCCGCACCCACTAAATGCTAAAAGAAAAATACAATTCCCGCATATAAGCCGCATCCACTAAATGCTAAAAGAAAAAATACAATTTTCGCATATAAGCTGGACCAGACTACAAGCTGCACTCACTAAATGCTAGAATAAAAACATACTGTCACTTTTGGACTGAGTCGCACCCACCGAATGCTAAAAGAAAAATAAAATTCCCGCATTTAAGCCGCACCCACTAAATGCTAAAAGAAAAATACAATTCCCGCATATAAGCCGCAACCACTAAATACTAAAAGAAAAATAAAATTACCGCATATAAGCCCCAACCACTAAATGCTAAAAGAAAAATACAATTACCGCATATAAGCCGCACCCACTAAATACTGACAGTAAAATACAATTCTTGCATATTAGCCGCATCCACTAAATGCTAAAAGAAAAAAATACAATTCCCGCATATAAGCCGCATCCACTAAATGCTAAAAGAAAAATACAATTCTAAGGTCTGCTACGCTACTGTATTTTAATGTTGTCACTATGGTGGTACTTGATGAATACTTAGGTCTACTACATTACTGTATTTAATGATGTCATTATGGTTGTACTTATTGAATACTTGGGTCTACTACACTACTGTATTTAATCTTATGGTGGTACTTAGTGAGGAAAGTTAGTGAAACACTATAGTAGTGTGTACGGGAAGTGAACCTGCACCCCCCCCCCCACACACACACACAATTACAACAACGAACACGAAGTAATACTACAGCATACACACAAGGTACTACTACAACACACACACAAAAAAAGTAGTACTACAAAATTCATACAACGTACTACTACAACAAAAACACACAAAATACTACTACAACATACACACAGAAAGTACTACTACAGCATACACACAAGGTACTACAACAACATACACACAAAGAGTACTACTACAACAAAATACAAACACAAAGTACTACTACAACAACATACACACAAAGTACTACTACAAAAAAATACAAACACAAGGTACTACTACAACAACATACACACACAAAGTACTACTACAGTGTACACACAAGGTACTACAACAACTTACACAAACAAAGTACTACTACAACAACATACACAGACAAAGTACTACTACAGCATACACACCAGGTACTACAACAACATACACACAAGGTACTACAACAACTTACACAAACAAAGTACTACTACAACAAGATAAACAAACAAAGTACTACTACAGCATACACACCAGGTACTACAACAATATACACACACACAAAGTACTACTACAGTGTACACACAAGGTACTACAACAACTTACACAAACAAAGTACTACTACAACAACATACACACACAAAGTACTACTACAGCATACACACCAGGTACTAGAACAATATACACACACAAAGTACTATTACAGTGTACACACAAGGTACTACAACAACATACACACACTACTACAGCATACACACAAGGTACTACTACAACAACATACACACACAAGGTACTACTACAGCATACACACAAGGTACTACTACAACAACATACACACACAAGGTACTACTACAGCATACACACAAGGTACTACTACAACAACATACACACACAAGGTACTAATACAGCATACACACAAGGTACTACAAAAACAACATACACACACAAGGGACTACTACAACAACACACACACAAAGTACTACTACAGCGTACACAAAAGGTACCACAACAACATACACACACAAAGTACTACTACAACAACATACACACACAAAGTACTTCTACAACAACATACACACAAGGTACTACAACAACAACAAACACACACAAAGTACGACAACAACATACACACCCAAAGTACTACAACAACATACACACAGAGTACTACTACAACATACACACACAAAGTACTACAACAACAACAAACACACACAAAGTACGACAGCTATACACACACAAAGTACTACAACAACATACACACACAAAGTACTACAACAACATACACACAGAGTACTACTACAACATACACACACAAAGTACTACTACAACATACACACAAAGTACTACAACATACACAGTAGTACAACAACACAGACACACAAGATCCAATTAGATAATGTATTTCTGCACATAAACACTTGGGTGCTCATATGTATGTGCCTCCACTTCGACAGTGTCTTCTCCCCGTCATTGTAGTTGTAGAGGTAGTTTTTATCTTCCATAGCGAGTCTACTGACAGATGTAATTTAGAAGTGTGCACTACTTTGTAATAGAGATGGCAAGAGTGGAAGACACATGTGCATGTAGGAGCCAGTCTGTCCCACAACAAGAGGATAGAGAAACAGAAACAAGTCAGACTACAATGGCGGACTCGCGCAAAGCACTTTGGGTAAATTCCTACCATATATGGACATTCTGCTGACGTCACACTTGGGGAAAGGTTTTGACGTCTGTGTCGAGTTCTACAGGTGAGCTTTGATGTTGTTATGACGTCTGTGTCGAGTGCTACAGGTGAGCTTTGATGTTGTTATGACGTCTGTGTCGAGTGCTACAGGTGAGCTTTGATGTTGTTATGACGTCTGTGTCGAGTGCTACAGGTGAGCTTTGATGTTGTTATGACGTCTGTGTCGAGTGCTACAGGTGAGCTTTGATGTTGTTATGACGTCTGTGTCGAGTGCTACAGGTGAGCTTTGATGTTGTTATGACGTCTGTGTCGAGTGCTACAGGTGAGCTTTGATGTTGTTATAACGTCTGTGTCGAGTGCTACAGGTGAGCTTTGATGTTGTTATGACGTCTGTGTCGAGTGCTACAGGTGAGCTTTGATGTTGTTATGACGTCTGTGTCGAGTGCTACAGGTGAGCTTTGATGTTGTTATGACGTCTGTGTCGAGTCCTACGGGTGGGTTTCAAATCAGGAGTGTGGTTATACTTTTATAAATGCACGATAAAACTAGACAAACTTACAACTAGACTAAACTTCTAGACAACAAAACAGGACAACGCTGCGACAAAAGAAGCAAACAGTGCAACAAAACAAGCACATATTTTAACAAAACAAGCAAAAATTAAAACAAGACAACAAAACAATGCAACATTACAACAAAACAAGACGACATTACGACAAAACAACATTGCAATAAAACAAGACAACATTACAACAAAACAAGACAACATGACGAAAAAACAACCAAGCATTACGACAAAACAAGACAACAAACAGTATAACAAAACAACACAACATTACGACAAAGCAACACAACATTGCAACAAAACAAGACGACATTACGACAAAAGAAGACAACATTAAGACAAAACAAAAAACGTTACAAAAAACAAGACAAAATTATGACAAAAAAGACAACATTAAGACAAAACACCTAAACATTATGACAAAACAAACAATGTTACAACAAAACAAGACAACATTACGACAAAACATGATGACAAAACCTTGCGACAAAAGAAGCACATATTTTGACAAAAGAAGCAAATATTAAGACACAACAAGACAACAGCACAACAAAACAAGACAATAGTACAACACAAGACAACATTACAACAAAACAACATTAAGACAAACCAACACAACACTACACCAAAACAAGACAACATTAGAACTAAACAAGACGACATTGCGACAAAATAAGACGACATTACGACAAAACAACATTACAACAAAACAAGAGAATGTTACAAGAAAACAACATTACATTGAAACAAGACAACGTTACAACAAAACAAGACAACATTACGACAAAACAACACTACAATAAAACAAGACAACGTTACAACAAAACAAGACAACATGACAAACGCAACCAAGCATTAAGACAAAACAAGACAACAGTACAACAAAAGAACACAACATTATGACAAAACACAACATTGCAACAAAACAAGACGACATTATGACAAACCAAGACAACATTGAGACGAACCAACACAACACTACAGCAAAACAAGACACTATTACGGCAAAACAAGACGACATTGCAACAAAACAATTTTACAACAAAACAAGACAACGTTACAACAAAACAACATTACAATGAAACAAGACAACGTTACAACAAAACAACATTACAATGAAACAAGACAACGTTACAACAAGACGACATTACGACAAAACATTACAATGAAACAAGATAACGTTACAACAAGACGACATTACAACAAAACAACATTAAGACAAAACAAAAAAAACGTTACATAAAACAAGACAACATTATGACAAAAAGGACAACATTCACACAAAACAACCAAAACAAACAATGTTACAACAAAATAAGACAACATTACGACAAAACATGACAACAAAAGTAGCAGATATAACGACAGAAGTAAATATCAAGACAAAACAAGCAAACACTACAACAAAATAAGACAACAGCACAACAAAACAAGAAAACAGTACAACAAAACAACAGTACAACAAAACATTACGACAAAAAAAAAAACATTACGACAAAACAAGACAACATTAAGACAAACCAACACAACACTACAGCAAAACAAGACACCATTACGACAAAACACTACAACATTACAACAAAACAAGATTACAACAAAATGACATTACAACAAAACAGTACAACAAAATAAGCAAATAGTTTGACAAAAGAAGCAAACACTAGGACAAAACAAGCAAACACTATGACAAAACAAGCAAACACTATGACAAAACAAGCAAACACTATGACAAAACAAGCAAACATTACGACAAAGCAAGCGATCATTGACAAAACAAGTCAACAATACGACAAAACAAGCAAATAATACGACAACGCAAGCTAACATTAATACAAAACAAGCTAACATTACGACAAGGCAAGCAATCATTTGAGAACACAAGCACACTTTACAACAAAACAAGCTAACATTAAGACAAAACAACCAAACATTACGACAAAACAAGACAACATTTTGACAAGACAACAAAAAGTACGACAAAACAAGCAAACATCACAACCTGTGCCTTGCAGAGACACAACACTACTTTTACTAGAAATGTTGTTTTGATGTGCACCCTGGCCAAGTTGACCACAACACAAAGATAACAGTAGAAAACACAACACAAAGATAACAGTATAAAACACAACACAACACAAAGATAACAGTGTAAAACACAACACAAATGAGTGACACAGCAGTCGTGTGTGATCAAACAACGTTGTCAAGCTATTGTGCGTTCATAAAAACTGCTGTGGACAGAGTGTGTGGACTAGGAAGATGGAGGCATGTTGTCAGCGTGCAATGTAACAAGTAGAAAGTATTTGGCACTCACAAGGAAGCAAGAAACAAAAGGAAACAGAAGACTCAGCGTCTGTGTGAGAGGAAGACTGCAGGAGGGACACAGGTGCAACTGAACACAAGTAATTCAAGGAGGAACAGGTGTGCTGACAAAGTGAAGGTGCAGCAGAACACAAGAGAGCAAACAGGAAACACTTACAAAACAAGAGCACCGGGACAGGAAGTGGTTCCGAACCCAAACATGAGCAGACTGTCAGTGATGTGAAGACATGTGAACAGACAGGAAGTCAATAGTGCCAAACAAATACATACACATTAGTGAATACATACATATGTACTCTAGAATACATGACAACAAAACAAAACAAAATTATGAGAAAACAAGACCACATTACAACAAAACAAAACGACATTACGACAAAACAAGACAACAATACAACAAAACAAAACGACATTACGACAAAACAAGACAACAATAAGACAAAAAAACCACGCATTACAACACAAGACAACATTACAACAAAACAAAACGACATTACGACAAAACAAGACAACAATAAGACAAAACAACCACGCATTACAACACAAGACAACATTACAACAAAACAAGACAACATTAGAACAAAACAAGACAACATTACAACAAAACAAGACAACATTACAACAAAACAAGACAACATTAAGACAAAACAACCAAGCATTACAACAAAACAATGTTACAACAAAACAACACAACATTACGACAAAACAAGACAACAGTACAACAAAACAAGACAACATTACAAAAAACAAGACAACATTACGACAAAACAGGACATCACGGCAAAACAAGACAACGTTACAACAAAACAAGACAACATTAAAACAAAACAAGACAACATGAAGACAACACAACCAAGCATTAAAACAAAACAATGTTACAACAAAACAACACGACATTACGACAAAACAAGACAACAGTACAACAAAACAAGACAACATTACAAAAAACAAGACGACATTAGGACAAAACAGGACATCACGGCAAAACAAGACAACGTTACAACAAAACAAGACGACATTACAACAAAACAAGACAACATTAAGACAACACAACCAAGCATTACAACAAACCAAAACAACGTTACATCAAAATAACATGACATTACGACAGAACAAGCCAATTGTACAACAAAACAAGACAATATTACAACAAAACAAGACAACCAATATTACAACAAAACAAGACAAAATTACGACAAAACAAGACATCACAGCAAAACAAGACAACGTTACAACAAAACAATACGACATTACAACAAAACAAGACAACATTACGACAAAACAAGACAACATTACGACAAAACAGGACATCACGGCAAAACAAGACAACGTTACAACAAAACAAGACAACATTAAAACAAAACAAGACAACATGAAGACAACACAACCAAGCATTACATCAAAACAATGTTACAACAAAACAACACGACATTACCACAAAACAAGACAACAGTACAACAAAACAAGACAACATTACAAAAAACAAGACGACATTAGGACAAAACAGGACATCACGGCAAAACAAGACAACGTTACAACAAAACAAGACGACATTACAACAAAACAAGACAACATTAAGACAACACAACCAAGCATTACAACAAACCAAAACAACGTTACATCAAAACAACATGACATTACGACAGAACAAGCCAATTGTACAACAAAACAAGACAATATTACAACAAAACAAGACAACCAATATTACAACAAAACAAGACAAAATTACGACAAAACAAGACATCACAGCAAAACAAGACAACGTTACAACAAAACAAGACGACATTACAACAAAACAAGACAACATTAAGACAACACAACCAAGCATTACAGCAAACCAAAACAACGTTACAACAAAACAACATGACATTACGACCAAACAAGCCAACAGTACAACAAAACAAGACAATATTACAACAAAACAAGACAACATTACGACAAAACAAGACATCGCGGCAAAACAAGACAATATTACAACAAAACAAGACGGCATTACAACAAAACAAGACAACATTAAGACAACACAACCAAGCATTACAACAAAACAAAGTTACAACAAAACAACATGACATTACGAAAAAAAGACAACAGTACAACAAAACAAGACAACATTACGATAAAACAAGACAACATTACAACAAAACAAGACAACATTACAACAAAACAAGACACATTTTGACGAAACAAGACATTAAGACAAACAAGACAATGTTGCAACAAAACAATAAAACAAGACAACATAACAACAAAACAAGACATTACAATGAAACAAGACATTAAAACAAAACAAGACAACGTTACAACAAAAAAGACAAAATTACGACAAGACAATACAACACAATAACATTACAACAAAACAAGACAATGTTACAACAAAACAAGACAAAATTATAAAAAAAACTAGACGTTAGGACAAAACAACCAAGCATTATGATAAAACAAGACAAACTTAAGACGAACCAACCAAGCATTACGACAAACCAAAACAATGTTAAAACAACCAAGCATTACGACAAACCAAAACAATGTTAAAACAACCAAGCATTACGACAAACCAAAACAATGTTAAAACAAAACAGGACGGCATTAGGACAAAGCGAGACAAAATTACGACAAAAGAAGACAACATTATAACAAAACAATATTACAACAAAACAAGACCAAATTACAACAAAACTATACGTTATGACAAAACTAGACAACATTACAACAAATAAGACATTACGACAAAACAAGACACCATTATGACAAAACTAGACAACATTAAAACAAAACAAGACAACATTACGAGAAAACAAGACAACATTACAACAAAACAAGACAACGTTACAACAAAACAAGACAACGTTACAACAAAACAAGACAAAGTTACAACAAAACAAGACAATGCTACGACAAAACAAGACAACGTTATGACAAAACAAGACAATATTATAACAAAACAAGACAATACTATAACAAACCAAGACAGCATTACAACAAAACAACATTAGAACAAAACAAGACAACGTTACAACAAAAATAGACAACATTACAACAAAACAAGACAACATTACAACAAAACTAGACAACGCTACGACAAAACAAGACAGCATTACAACAAAACAAGACAACGTTACAACAAAACAAGACAACATTACAACAAAACTCGACAACGCTACAACAAAACAAGACAACGGTACAACAAAACAAGACAACATTAAGACAAAACAAGACAACAGTATGACAAAACTAAACAACATTACAACAAAACTAGACAACATTACGACAAATTCCCAAAAAGTGTGTTCGCCTCTGCGCGTGTACGCACACAATGGGATCATTGTGTCGTGTTATTGTAAATTGTATTTATTGGCATGTTTACAAAATAAATAGTGCAGCCAGGAAGTGCACAGGAAGCATCAGGAAAGCTTAGCATGTTCTGAACGGAGCAAAAAAATTAATAAAAAATGGACAATGACCCAGCATCTTAAGCACCCTGATTGGCAACCAGGAACAGGTGATGCACAATCAGCGACAGGTGAGGAAGCCATCGCTCTGACACAAGTCGCGGCAAAAAGGAAATGAACAAAAATCAGAGTGTTGGACAGGAAATTAAACAAAATATCAGAAAATGTGAGGTCATGAAAGTACAAATATTGTTCTTTTCGTTTATTGCTGCTGAAAAAAAAACTGGACTTGTGATCTCATATTCGATATTTTGATGTGCGAGGAGGTTCTGTATGATCCCACTGTCATGTTTTATTCTTGGCCGAATAACAATAAAATAGTCCTACACACGTAAAGGCAAATGCACTTTTTGGAATTGTGTCCATCATTCACAATCCTTATGTAAGACCAGAACACGTGTTTTTATTTCTATGCATTCTAGATCGTGAATAAACACTAGCAAGAGTCAGGTAACAATCGAGCCAATGGAATTCACTTTATTCCGCCAATAAAGCGCTCTAAAAACCTCCAAAACCAGCATCAATGTTTATATACATACTGAAAGTATATATGTAGTATCTATTAACATACATAATAACATGTAATATTTACATATGTTCATCATGCAGTATCTAGTAACATTCATAATAACATGTAATATTTACATATGTTGATCATGCTGTGAGTATATATATGTAGTATCTAATAACATTCATAATAACATGTGATATTTACATATTTCGATCATGCTGTAAGTATATTTGTAGTATCTATTAACATGCATAATGACATGTAATATTTACATATTTCGATCATTCTGTAAGTATATTTATAGTATCTAGTAATAATTGTCACGTCTATGGGATCATGTTTTGTTTTTGTCATGTTTGGTTTTATTTTTTGGGAAAATCAGTTCCTGTTCCTGCACTTCCTTGTTTGTCTTATTACCATAGCAACTCATTAGTTTTCACCTTGTCCTCATGTCACACCCCTGTCCTCATGTCTCACACCTGTTTGCACTTATCATAGCTATAATTTAAACCTGTAGTTGCCAGGTGGTCAGCTTGGCGACTTTACACATACTTCCTTCATGCCATGCCATGCTGTTTAATCCCTCCTGCCCATGCCACGTAAGTGTTTTGGTTTGTTTTGTTCTGCCTTTGTACCTTGTTGGTTTTCATAGTCTCGCTTTTTACCGCCATTGTGCGCGGCTTTTGTTTGCCTTTTTTTTGTAGTTTATTAGTGTATAAATAAAGATGTACTTTCACTCGCGGCTTGCTCGTGCCAACTTTCCTTTGCATCGGAAAAACAAACCATCCCATAGTCCAAGTCCTGACAATAATAACATGTAATATTTACATATTTTGATCATAATGTGAGTATATATGCAGTATCTATTAACATTCATAAAAACTTGTAATATTTACATATTTTGATCATGCTGTAAATATATATGTAGTATCTAGTAACATTCATAATAACATGTAATATTTACATATTTTGATCAAGCTTTAATTATATATGCAGTTTTAGTAACATTCATAAAAACTTGTAATATTTACATATTTTGATCATGCTGTAAGTATATATGTAGTATCCAGTAACATGCATAATAACCATGTAATATTTACATATTTTGATCATGCTTTAATTATATATGCAGTATCTAGTAACATTCATAAAAACTTGTAATATTTACATATTTTGATCATGCTGTAAGTACATATGTAGTATCTAGTAACATGCATAATAACATGTATTATTTACATATTTTGATCATGCTGTAAGTATATATGTAGTATCTAGTAACATTCATAATAACATGTAATATTTAAATATTTTGATCATGCTTTAATTATATATGCAGTTTTAGTAACATTCATAACAACTTGTAATATTTACATATTTTGATCATGCTGTAAGTATATATGTAGTATCTAGTAACATGCATAATAACATGTCATATTTACATATTTTGATCGCGGTGTAAGTGTATATGTAGTATCTAGTAACATTCATAATAACATGTAATATCTACAAATGTAGATCATGCTGTAAGAATGTATGTAGCATCTTGTAAGATTCATAATAACATGTAATATTTGCATATTATGATCATGCTGTAAATATATGTGTAGTATTTAATAACGTTCATAATAACATGTAATATTTAAATATTTTCATCAGGCTGTAAGGGTATATGTAGTATCTAGTAACATTCACAATAACATGTAATATTTACATATTTTGATCATTTTAAGCATATGCAACATGTCAATTTCACATTTCCTATAACAACATTACTAACCATGGCATGTTCTTCTGTGGTAACACTTGTAATAACAATATCGCTAAAATGATCCACTATATGATCCACAATGTTTTGACTGTATGATCCACTATGGGATCCGCTGTATCATTCACTGTTATTCACTATATGATCACTATACGATCAACTATGTGATCCACTATATGATCCAGTATGCAATAAACTATATGATTCGCTATGTGACACACTATGTATTACAATATGTGATCAACTAAATATGATCCATTATAGTATGCAAAAGGTAATCAACTAAACGATCCATAATCGGAGACACTACCTGGTCCACTATGCAATTCACTATGTGATCCGTTACATTATTCACTAAGTAATAAACTTAGCGATCCACTTTGTGATCCACTATATGATCCACGTTGTGATCCTCTATGTGATTAACTTTGTAATCCACAATATGATCCACTATATTATTCACTAGGTAATCAACCTATTCAGCCACTATGTTCCATTATACGATCAAGTTAATGATCCACTATGTGATCCACTATATTATTCACTAGGTAATCAACTTAATGATCCCCTATTTGGTCCACTATACAATTTGCTATGTGATCCGCTATATTTTCCACTAAGTAATCAACTTAATGATCCACTTCGTGATCCATTATATGATCCACTTTGTGATCCTCTATGTGATCGACTTTGTAATCCACAATATGATCCACTATACTATTCACTAGGTAACCATCCTGTTCACTCACTATGGCCCACTATACGATCAAGTTAATGATCCACTATGTGATCCACTATATTATTCCCTTGGTAATCAACTTAATGATCCCCTATTTGGTCCACTATATAATTTGCTATGTGATCCGCTATATTGTTCACTAAGTAATCAACTTAATGATCGACTTTGTAATACACTATATGATCCACTATATTATTCACCAGGTAACCAACCTATTCACCCACCATGGTCCACTATATAATCAACTTAATGAAGCACTATGTGATCCGCTATGTGATCCACATTATGATAAACCTAATGATCCACTATGTGATCTACTATGCGATCCACCATATAAGCTATGTTGTGACCTGCTATATAATTCCCTATGTGATCCACTTTGAGATCTACTATATCATTAATTAGGTAACCAACCTATTCACCCACTATGTTCCACTATATGATCAACTTAATGAACCCCTATGTGATCCACTATATGATCAACTCAATGATCCACTATGTGATCCACCTTGGGATCCGCTATGTTATTAATGAGGTAACCAACCTATTCACCCACTATGTGATCCACTACATGATCAACTTAATAAACCACTATGTGATCCACTATATGATCAACTCAACGATCCACTATGTGATCCACTTTGCGATCCACCATTTGAGCTACATTGTGATCAGCTATATAATCCACTATGTGATCCACTCTTTTATCCACTGTGATTCACTTTGTGATCCACCATAAGATCGACCTTACGATTCACTTTATGATCCGTCATATGATCCACTTTGCAACTCACATTATGATCCACCACATGATCCACTATGTGATCCACCATAAGATCCACCGTATGGTCCACTTTATGATCCGCTATATGATCCACTTTGCAACTCACATTATGATCCACTATGTGATCCACTACATGATCCACTATGTGATCCACCGTATGGCCCACTTTATGATCCGCTATGTGATCCACCTTGCAACTCACGATACGATCCACTATGCGGTCCACTATATGATCCACTCCACGATCCACTGTGTGATCCACTTTGTGATACACTATATGATCCACTATGCGATCCACCATATGAGCTACATTGTGATCTGCTATATAATCCACTATGTGATCCACTCTATGATCTACTATGATCCACTTTGTGATCCACCATAAGATCCCCGCACGATTGACTTTTAGATCTGTTATATGATCCAATTTGCAACTCACAGCATGATCCACTATGCGATCCACTATGCAACCCACTACATGATCCACTGCACAATCCACTCTGTGATCCACCATAAGATCCACCGAATGGTTTACTTTATGATCAGCTATATGATCAACTTTTCAACTCACAGTATGATCCACCATGTGATCCACTATATGATCCACTGTGTGATCCACTATATGATCCACTGTGATCCACTATATGATCCACTTTGCAACTCACCGCATGATCCACTATGCGATCCTCCATATGAGCTACATTGTGATCTGCTATATAATCCACTATGTGAACCAGTATATGATCCACTGTGATCAACCATAAGATCCACCATATGATTCATTTTATGATCCGTTATATGATCCACTTTGCAACTCACACTATGATCCACCACATGATCCACTGTATGATCCACCGTGTCATCCACCATAAGATCCACCGTATGATCCACTTTATGAGCCGCTGTAAGATCCACTTTGTAACTCACAGTATGATCCACTATATGATCCACTCCATGATCCACAGTGTGATCCACTTTGTGATCTACTTTGCAACTCACCGTATGACCCACTATGCGATCCACCATATGAGCTACATTGCGATCTGCTATATAATCCACTACGTGATCCACTGTGATCCCCTTTGTGATCACCATAAGATCCACTGTATGATTCACTTCATGATCCGTTATTTGATTCACTCTGTAACTCACATTATGATCCACTATGCGATCCAATATGCGATCCACAACATGATCCACTGTGTGATGCACTTTGTGATTCACCATATGATCCACTATAAGATCCACCATATAAGCTACATTGTGATCTGCTACGCATATAATCCACTATGTGATCAACAATATGATCCACTGTGATCCACCATAAGATCCACCGTACGATTCACTATATGATCCGTTATATGATCCACTTTGCAACTCACATAATGATCCACTATGCGATCCACTATATGATCCACTCCACGATCCACTGTGTGATCCACTATATAATACACTTTGCAACTCATCGTATGATCCAATGTGCGATCCACCATATGAGCTACATTGTGATCTGCTATATAATCCACTGTGATCCACTTTGTGATCCACCATAAAATCCACCGTACGATTCACTTTATGATCCGTTATATGATCCACTTTTCAACTCACATTATGATCCACTATGCGATCCACTGCACGATCAACTGTGTGATCCACTATAAGATCCACCGTATGGGCCACTTTATGATCCGCTATATGATCCACTTAGCAACTCACGGTATGATCCACTATGCGATCCACTATATGATCAACTCCACGATCCACTGTGTTATCCACTATATGATCCACTTCGCAAATCACAGCATGCGGTCCACTGCACGACCCACCGTGTGATCCACTTCATGATCCGCTACATGATCCACTTTGCAACCCACTGCATGATTCACCATGTGATCCACTATGTGGCCACCCTTTGATCCACTACATGATCCACTTTGTGCGCCGCTATATAATCCACTATGCGATCCACTAAATTGTTCACCAGCCAATCAACATATTTATCCACCTATGTGATCCACTCTAGGATCCACCTTGTGATCCACTATATGATCCGCGTTTCGACCCACTAGATCAGGGGTGTCAGAGTCAAATACAGAGTGGGCCAACATTTAAAAGTGAACAAAGCCGTGGGCCAAGGTTGAACAAATGAACATTTTAATAAGGACCCAAACAAGTTTTGCATTGAAAATTGAACAAGCAAGACTTATATAACTTTATAGTGACATGCAAAATCCAGTTTCAAACAATAATAATAACAATTAAAAAATATCAATGGCATATCAAATACAACTTTAATAAAAATTGAGTGCCTCTTTTCTATTTGCAGCCTTCTCAGGTAAACATCAAAATGAACTTTTTCCACAGGCTAATAAAAAATGTGAAAATAAAATAACAATAATTAATGAATCAAACATTCAAGCCTTTAAGTAGCAAGAGAAAATGCATGAATAAAACGTTAATTATTGCTCAGTTTGCTACACTGGTTTGCTTGAACAATGAATATGGAACAAACAACACTTATACAACTTAATAGTGCAAAATCAACATTCAAAAAACAAACGAAAAAAATTGTAAAATAAATACAATTTAAATAAAACATGTAATGCCTCTTTTCTATTTGCAGCATTCTGAGGTAAATGTCAGCATTAAATTTTTCCACAGGCTAATAAATCTTAAAATAAAATAATAATGAGATGAGTGGGGTTGGTGGTGGCGGGCGGGGTTAGGTGGTAGTCAGTGCTGCAAGGGGTTCTGGGTATTTGTTCTGTTGTGGTTGTGTTTATGTTGTGTTACGGTGTGGATGTTCTCCCGAAATGTGTTTTGCCATTCTTGTTTGGTGTGGGTTCACAGTGTGGCGCATATTTGTAACAGTGTTAAAGTTGTTTATACGGCCACCCTCAGTCTGACCTGTATGGCTGTTGAGCAAGTATGATTGGCATTCACTTAAGTGTGTGTATAAGTCACATATGTCATGTGACTTGGCCGGCATGCTGTTTGTATGGAGGAAAAGCGGACGTGACAACATATTGTAGACAACGCTAAAGGCAGTGCCTTTATAGTACTGGCGGGCCAGCTGTAATGTTAATTTGATATTGCCTCAAGGGCCAAATGAAATTTTACTGCGGGTCAAAATTGGCCCGCGGGCCAGAGTTTGACACCCATGATCTAGTGCATGGGTGTCAAACTCTGACCCGTGGGCCAAATTTGGCCCATGAGTTTGACATCCATGATCTAGTGCATGGGTGTCAAACTCTGACCCGTGGGCCAATTTTGGCCCGCCGTGAATTTTCATTTGGCCCTTGAGGCAATATCAAATTAACATTAGAGCTGGCGGTGTAGCTGTAACACCGCATTCACCGCTAATACTCATACTTGCTAACCCTCACCCCCCGATTTTCCAAGGAGACTCCCAAATTTCAGTGCCCCTCCCGAAAATCCCCAGGGGGCAACCATTCTCCCAAATTTCTCCCGATTCCCACCTGGACAACAATATTGGGGGCGTGCCTTAAAAGCACTGCCTCAAACGTCCTCTAAAACCTTTCGTCACGTCCGCTTTTCCTACGTAGAAACAGCGTGCCGGCCTAGTCACATGATATATCTGGCTTTTACACACACAAGCTAATGCAATGCAAGCTTGGTCAACAGCCATACAGGTCACACTGAGGGTGGCCGTATAAACAACTTTAAGACTGTTACAAATATGCGCCGCACTGTGAATCAACAATAAACCATCAAATTTTGGCAGAACATCCGCACTGTAACACAATACAAACACAACAGAATCAATACACAGAATCCCTTGCAGCACTACCTCTTCCTGGACGCTACAATATAAAAATGTATTATCAGCCCGTGGGAGAAGTTTATTTTAATGTTTACCTGAGAAGGCTGCAAATAGAAAAGAGGCATTCATTTCTTTCTAAATTTGATTTGATATGCCATTGCTATTTTTAAATTATTAGTATTATTATTTGAAACTCGATTTTGCATGTCACTATAAAGTCATATAAGTCTCGCTTGTTCAATATTCAATGCAAAACTTATTTGGGTCCCTATTAAAAGTTTAATTTGTTCAACTTTGGCCCGCGGCTTTGTTCAGTTTTAAATTTTAGCCCACTTATTTGAGTTTGACACCCCTGTACTAGATCAGGGGTAGGGAACCTATGGCTCTAGAGCCAGAGGTGGCTCTTTTGATGACTACATATGGCTCTCAGATAATTAGATTTATATAGCGCTTTTCTCTAGTGACTCAAAGCGCTTTACAAAGTGATATCCAATATCTAAGTTACATTTAAACCAGTGTGGGTGGCACTGGGGGGCAGGTGTGTAAAATGTCTTGCCCAAGGACACAACGGCAGTGACTAGGATGGCGGAAGAGGGAATCGAACCTGGAACCCTCAGGTTGCTAGCACGGCCACTCTACCAACCGAGCTATGCCGAGTAACCGTGTAATACTCTTCCATATCAGTAGGTGGCAGTCGGTAGATAATTGCTTTGTAGATGTGGGAAACAGCGGGAGGCAGAGTGCAGGTAAAAAGGTGTCTAATGCTTAAACCCAATTTATTGTACCATATGTCCCGGCAAGAAATCTGCGTTCAAAGGACTCCGGCTTATTAGTGATTCCCAAAGCCCAAAAAAAGTCTGCGGCCTATAGAGCGTTTTCCGTTCGTGCTCCAGTACTCTGGAATGCCCTCCCGGTAACAATTCGAGATGCCACCTCAGTAGAAGCATTCAAGTCTCACCTTAAAACTCATCTGTATACTCTAGCCTTTAAATAGACTCCCTTTTTAGACCAGTTGATCTGCCGTTCCTTTTCTTTTTCTTCTATGTCCCACTCTCCCTTGTGGAGGGGGTCCGGTCCGATCCGGTGGCCATGTACTCCTCGCCTGTGTATCGGCTGGGGACATCTCTGCGCTGCTGATCAGCCTCCGCTTGGGATGGTTTCCTGCTGGCTCCGCTGTGAACGGGACTCTCGCTGCTGTGTTGGATCCGCTTCGGACTGGACTCTCGCGACTGTGTTGGATCCATTATGGATTGAACTTTCACAGTATCATGTTAGACCCGCTCGACATCCATTGCTTTCCTCCTCTCCAAGGTTCTCATAGTCATCATTGTCACCGACGTCCCACTGGGTGTGAGTTTTCCTTGCCCTTATGTGAGCCTACCGAGGATGTCGTAGTGGTTTGTGCAGCCCTTTGAGACACGAGTGATTTAGAGCTCCTATGGCTCTAGAGCAGGGGGTCGGGAACCTTTTTGGCTGAGACAGCCATGAAAGCCAATTATTTCAAAATGTATTTCCGTGAGAGCCATATAACATTTTTCAACACTGAATACAACTAAATTTGTACATTTTTAAATATGACCAACATTTGTAGTGTATAATAAGTCTTTTAACAACATTATTGTAAAATTAAACTAATAATACATATAATACTTCTTACCATTAATGCGACATCTTGAACAAGGTGCGTTAGAAAACGGATGGTTGGATTAAAATGCATGAGAATGTTTTATATTTTGAATGTTATTTTTGAAGCTGGGATTACCAGCGGGAGGCAGGGTGCAGGTAAAAAGGTGGTAGGGAACCTATGACTGCATCTGGCTCTCTCTACCACATTTTTACCTGCACCCTGCCTCCCGCTGTTTCCCACATCTACAAAGCAATAAGCTACCGACTGCCACCTACTGATATGGAGGAGAATTACACAGTTACTCGGCATAGCTCGGTCGGTAGAGTGGCCGTGCTAGCAACCTGAGGGTTCCAGGTTCGATTCCCTCTTCCGCCATCCTCGTCACTGCCCTTGCGTCCTTGGGCAAGGCACTTTACACACCTGCCCCCCAGTGCCACCCACACTGGTTTAAATGTAACTTAGATATTGGGTGTCACTTTGTAAAGCGCTTTGAGTCACTAGAGAAAAGTGCTATATAAAATATAATTCACAATCATCACCATCACCACAGGGCTGACTGACAAGACTCTCCGTGATGGTGGTGAGGTTGCAGCCAATCATCAGTTAGGAGGCATGAGAAGAAATGTTTGTGGAACTAAAGTGTGGGTGACGTGTAAATGAACCGTGGACGTTTAGTGAGGATCGCGTGTCAATCACTCCCAGCGCACCCACGGCTGCATATTCACCAGAGACAAGGGAGTGTATGCCAATAAAGAAGAAATGGACAGTTATGAATACTAAGGTGACTTTATTGAACCAGGTGCGTGGAAATACGTGCGTGGCTGTGACCGATAGGAATGAAAAAAAAAACAACAAAAAAACATGCAGTAATAATTAGCAGCTAATTAAGAATGTTGCGTTGACTAATTATTAAAGTGATGGAAAAAAAAAAGAACCAACAAATAAATCCACTCACCCTGCGTTTTGGTCCACGGGAGACGGTCTCGCATTCCTCGGATGTTCGCGTGCGTCCACGCGCCTCTTAGCGTCATCACGGCCGTGCACGGTGCGCGTGTGGCGGGGGAAGCGGGACACGCGCCGGCGTGAGCGCGCCGAGACGCGTGTCCGCGTGCACGGAGGAGGCACGCTCCTTATGCAATATTACAGTATACATTAAATCGTGTCAAATACTACATTCTATTAAATATTACATTGTATTAAATATTACATTTAATCAAATATTACATTCAAATAAATATTACATTTAATCAAATTTTACATTTAAATAAATATTACATTGAATTATATTCTACATTTAATAAAGATATTACAATATGTCAATTATTACATTTAATTAGATCCATCCATCCATCCATCCTCTTCCGCTTATCTGAGGTCGGGTCGCGGGGGCAACAGCCTAAGCAGAGAAACCCAGACTTCCCTCTCCCCAGCCACTTCGTCTAGCTCTTCCCGGGGGATCCCGAGGCGTTCCCAGTCCCAACATGTCCTGGGTTAAATATTACATTTAATTAAATATCACATTTAATCAAGTATAACATTTAATTAAATAGTACATTTAATCAAATATTACATTTATTTACTGTCAGGCAAGGACTTAGACCAGGATTGTTTCTTCGATGCAAAGGATAATTGGCACAAGCCAGGCGTGAACGTGAGTAAATTTTTATTAATATTCTAACAAAACTACAAAAAGGCAAACAAAAGGCGCTCACAAGGAGTTATGAATTCTAGGCTACAAAAAACAAAAGACTAGCAAAAAGGCTACAAACTACAAACATGGAACAAAAACACTTGCACTGTGGCATGAAGAAACAAAACTTGCACTGAGGCATGAATACAAAAACGAACAGCATAGCAAGGCATGAAGCAGGTGAATACGGGATGTGTAGGTGGGAAGAACTACCGGTGTACTCTGTAAGTTGGCAGCCCCACCAGCTGACTCGCCATCACTGGGCCAACTACTCGGCAAGGTGAAAAGAAAATAGTTAAGAAAGCAAATTAAAACCGAATAAATCTCTACGGAAATAGACTCCAGTCCGCCCCTGAACTCCGGCATTTGGATCTGAGTTTTAAAAACTGGCATTGCCGGCTGGAGTGTTGAAACACTACCGCAACACTTCTCTGCCGTCAACTCTCCAAGTGTGACCTCATCTTCGCTGGCCTTTGCCAGTCGCGCTGGCAAATACAAACCCCGTTTCAATATGAGTTGGGAAATTGTGTTTGATGTAAATATAAACGGAATACAATGATTTACGAATCCTTTTCAACCCATATTCAGTTGAATATGCTACAAAGACAACATATTTGATGTTCAAACTCATAATCTTTTTTTACTTTTATTGCAAATAATAATTAACTTAGAATTTCATGGCTTCAACACGTGCCAAAGTAGTTGGGAAAGGGCATGTTCACCACTGTGTTACATCACCTTTTCTTTTAACAACACTCAATAAACGTTTGGGAAATGAGGAAACTAATTGTTGAAGCTTTGAAAGTGGAGTTCTTTCCCATTCTTGTTTTATGTAGAGCTTCAGTCCTTCAACAGTCCGGGGTCTCCGCTGTCGTATTTTACGCCTCATAATGCGCCACACATTTTCGATGAGAGACATGTCTGGACTGCAGGCGGGCGAGGAAAGTTCCCGCACCCTTTTTTACCAAGCCAGAATATTGTAAAAATTGTCTTGCTGAAATAAGTAGGGGCGTCCATGATAACGTTGCTGGGATGACTCCAAAACCTGTATGGACCATTCAGCATTAATGGTGCCTTCACAGATGTGTAAGTTACCCATGCCTTGGGCACTAGTACACCCCCATACCATCACACCATCGCTTTTCAACTTTGCGCCTATAACAATCTGAATGGTTATTTTCCTCTTTGTTCCGGAGGACACCACGTCCACAGTTTCCGAATATAATTTGAAATGTGGACTGGTCAGACCACAGAACACTTTTCCACTTTGCATCAGTCCATCTTAGATGAGCTCGGGCCCAGCCAAGCCAGCGGCGTTCCTGGGTGTTGTTGATAAATGGCTTTCGCCTTGGACAGTAGAGTTTTAACTAGCACTTACAGATGTAGCGACCAACTGTAATTACTGACAGTGCTTTTATGAAGTGTTCCTGAGCCCATGTGGTGATATCCCTTACACACTGATGTCGGTTTTTGATGCAGTACCGCGTGAGGGATCAAAGGTCCGTTATATCATCGCTTACGTGCAGTGATTTCTCCAGTTTCTCTGAACCTTTTGATGATTTTACGGACCGTAGATGGTAAAATCCCTAAATTCCTTGCAATAGCTCGTTGAGAAATGTTGTTCTAAAACTGTTCGATATTTTTCCCACAAATTTGTGACCCTCGCCCCATCCTTGCTTGTGAATTACTTAGCATTTCATGGAAGCTGCTTTTATACCCAATCATGGCACCCACCTGTTCCCAATTAGCCTGCACACCTGTGGGATGTTCCAAGTAAGTGTTTGATGAGCATTCCTCAACTTTATCAGTATTTCTTGCCACCTTTCCCATCTTCTTTGTCACGTGTCGCTGGCATCAAATTCTATTGTTGATGATTATTTCCCCCCCAAAAAATGTTTATGAGTTTGAACATCAAATATGTTGTCTTTGTAGCATATTCAACTGAATATGTGTTGAAAAGGATTTGCAAATCATTGTATTCCATTTTTATTTACATCTAACACAATTTCCCAACTCATATGGAAACGGGGTTTGTATGTAAATATTACATGTTATTATGAATGTTACTACATTACATATATACTTACAGCATGATGGAAATATGTAAACATGACATGTTATTATGAATGTTAATAGATACTACAAATATACTTTCAGCATGATTTAAATATGTAAATATTACATGTTATTATGAATGTTACTAGATACTACATATTTACTTACAGCATGATGAAAGTACGTAAATATTACATGTTATTATGAACGTTATTAGATACTACATATAAACTTACAGCATGATGAAAATATTTAAATATTACAAGTTGTTATGAATGTTACTACATTACATATAAATTTAAAATGATCCAAATATGTAAATATGATATGTTATCATGAATGTTACTAGATACTACATATATACATACAGCATGATTTCAATATATAAATATTACATGTTATTATTAATGTTACTAGATACTACAAATATACTTACAGAATGATGAAAATATTTAAATATTACATTTTAATAGGAATGTTACTACATTACATATATACTTGAAATGATCAAATATGTAAATATTTCATGTTATTATGAATGTTACGAGATATTACATACATATTTACAGCATGATGGAAATGTGTAAATATTACATGTTGTTATGAATGTTACTAGATACTACATATATACTGACAGCATGATCCAAATATGTTAATATTACATGTTATTATAAATGTTACTAGATACTACATACATACTGACAGCATCATCAAAATATGTAAAATCACGTTATTTTGAATTTTAATATACACTACATATATACATACAGCATAATCAACATATGTTATTATGACTTGTTATTATGAATGTTACGAGATACTACATCTATACTTACAGCATGATGGAAATATGTAAACATGACATGTTATTATGAATGTTAATAGATACTACAAAAATACTTACAGCATGGACAAATTATGTAAATATTACGTTATTATGAATGTTACTAGATACTACATATATACTTACAGCATGGTCAAAATATGTAAATATTACATGTTATCATGAATGTTACTAGATACTACATATATACTTACAGCATCATCAAAATATGTAAAATCACATGTTATTATGAATTTTAATATATACTACATATATACTTACAGCATGATGAAAAAATTTAATTATGACATGTTATTATTTATGTTATGAGATACTACATCTATACTTACAGCTTGTACATAAACCATTGATTGAGGTTTTTTAGAGCATATATCAAACATTTAAGAGCCTAAATAGACTCTGCTCCTCACATGGATGCAATACAAAGTCTTGTTAGAACATTTCAGCCTTGAGTTGCAGTTCTTGGCTTGGAATTGTCTGTAAATAGTTTCCATATTCTCCTCCTGTTTACTTTCTTCTCTTTTGTTACTTCAAACAGTTGAAGTACTGTTGTCTTCCACGCAGTACTGCCAAGTGTACTTGTGTGGCCTTCATTCAATAAGTCTTTAGAAAACTTAAAAAAAAAATGTTTTATTAAAAAGCACCAGGAAAACTCATACAAGTAATTATTTTACATTTCATCAGAATGTCATCAAACATGTAATTAAAGGGCCTGATGTACTAAGATCCAAACACCACGCAGTAAACAGCGTGTACTAACTAAACATACTGTGAACTATGAGTGTGTACAATCAATAAATAATGTGTACTATTAGCCTGTACAATCTATAAATAGTGTGTACTATTAGTGTGTACAATATATAAATAGTGTGGACTATTAGCCCGTGCAGTCTATAAATAGTGTGTACTATTAGCCTGTAAAATCTATTCATAGTGAGTACTATTAGCCTGTACAATCTATAAATAGTGTGTTCTGTTAGTGTGTACAATCTATAAATAGTGTGTACAATCTATAAATAGTATGTACTATCAGTGTGTACAATCTATAAATTGTGTGTACTATTAGACTGTATAATTTATTAATAGTGTGTATTATTATTGTGTACAATCTATAAATTGTGTGTGCCATTAACGTGTACAATCTATAAATAGTGTGTACTGTTAGCCTGTACAATCTATAAATAGTGTGAACTATTAGTTTGTAGAATCTATAAATAGCGTGTACTATTAGCCTGTAAAATGTATTCATAGTGTGTACTATTTTTGTGTACAATCTATAAATAGTGTGTTCTATTAGTGTGTACAATCTATAAATAGTGTGTAATATTAGCATATACAATCTATAAATAGCGTGTGGTAGTAGCCTGTATAATCTATAAATAATGTGTACTATTAGTGTGAAGAATCTATGAATAGTGTGTAATAGTGTGTAGAATCTATAAATAGTATGTACTATCAGCCTGTAAAATCCATAAATAGTGTGTATTATTAGCATGTACAATCTATAACTAGTGTGTACTGTTAGTGTGTAGAATCTATAAATAGTGTGTACTATTAGTGTGTACAATCTATAAGTAGTATGTACTATCAGCCAGTACAATCTATAAATAGTGCATATTTTTATCATGTACAATCTATAAATAGTGTGTGCTATTAGTGTGTAGAATCTATAAATAGTTTGTACTATTAGTGCGTACAATCTATAAATAGTGTGTTCTATTAGCATGTACAATCTATAAATAGTGTGAACTATTAGTGTGTACAATCTATAAATAGCGTGTACTATTAGCCTGTACAATCTATAAATAGTGTGTACTATTAGCCTGAACAATCTATAAATAGTGTGTACTATTAGCCTGTAAAATGTATTCATAGTGTGTACTATTACTGTGTACAATCTATAAATAGTGTGTACTATTAGCATGTACAATCTATAAATAATGTGTACTATTAGGGTGTAAAATCTTTAAATATTGTGTACTATTAGCATGTACAATCTATCAATTGTGTACTATTAGTGTGTGGAATATATGAATAGTGTGTACTATTAGCCTCTACAATCTATAAATAGTGTGAACTATTAGTGTGTACGATCTATAAATAGCGTGTACTATTAGCATGTACAATCTATAAATGATGTGTACTATTAGCCTTTGCAATCTTTAAATAGTGTGATCTATTAGTGCGTACAATCTATAAATAGCGTGTTGATTAGCATGTACAAATAGTGTGTACTATTAGCCTGCAAAATGTATTCATATTGTGTACTATTACTGTGTACAATCTATAAATAGTGTGTTCTATCAGTGTGTACAATCTATAAATAGTGTGTACTATTAACATGTACAATCTATAAAAAGTGTGTACTATTAGGGAGTAGAATCTAAAAATATTTTGTACTATTAGCGTGTACAATCTATCAATAGTGTGTATTATTAGTGTGTGGAATATATGAATACTGTGTACTATTAGCCTCTACAATCTATAAATAGCGTGTACTATTAGCATGTACAATCTATAAAAAGTGTGTACTATTAGCCTGTAAAATGTATTCATATTGTGTACTATTACTGTGTATAATCTATAAATAGTGTGTTCTATTAGTGTGTACAATCTATAAATAGTGTTTACTATTAGCATGTACAATCTATAAAAAGTGTGTACTATTAGGGTGTAGAATCTAAAAATATTGTGTACTATTAGCATGTACAATCTATCTATCAATAATGTGTACTATTAGTGTGTGGAATATATGAATAGTGTGTACTATTAGCCTCTACAATCTATAAATAGTGTGTACTATTAGCCTCTACAATCTATAAATAGTGTCTACTATTAGCCTCTACAATCTATAAATAGTGTCTACTATTAGCGTATACAATCTATAAATAGTGTGTACTATTAGTGTGTGGAATCTATAAATAGTGTGTTCTATTAATGAGTACAACCTATAAATAGTGTATTATACTAGTGTGTACAATATATAAATAGTTTGGACTATTAGCCTGTGCAGTCTATAAATAGTGTGTACTATTAGCATGTAGAATATATATAAATAGTGTGTACTATTAGCATGTAGAATATATATAAATAGTGTGTACTATTAGCATGTAGAATACATATAAATAGTGTGTACTATTAGCCAGTACATTCTATTCATAGTGTGTACCATTAGTGTGTACAATCTATAAATAGTGTTTACCATTAGCCTGTACAATCTATTCATAGTATGTACTATTAGTGTGTACAAACTATTCATAGTGTGTACCATCAGTGTGTACAATCTATAAATAGTGTGTACTATTAACGTGTACAATGTAGAAATAGTGTGTTCTATTAATGAGTACAACCTATAAATAGTGTATTATATTAGTGTGTACAATATATAAATAGTTTGGACTATTAGCCTGTGCAGTCTATAAATAGTGTGTACTATTAGCATGTACAATATATAAATAGTGTGTACTATTAGCATGTACAATATATAAATAGTGTGTACTATTGGCCTGTACAATCTATTCATAGTGTGTAAAATTAGTGTGTACAATCTATAAGTAATGTGTACTATTAGTGTGTACAATCTATAAATAGTGTGTACTATTAGCCTGTACAAACTATTCATAGTGTGTACCATTAGTGTGTACAATCTAAAAATAGTGTGTACTATTAGTGTGTACAATCTATAAATAGCGTGTACTATTAGTGGGTGTGTGATCAACTAAGACTGTGTGTACAGTGTTAAAGTGGTGTAGACCACCTTATTTAAATAAGTATTTAGTGTACTCATCAGTAGCATGTAAATGGAAAACTTGTTATAAATTAGCACCAATTCAGCGCATTTTGGAAAAATCTGAACTTTTTATTTTTTATTTTTTTAAATCGGGCGTACTCGCTTTCTTGGCATCGGAGAATTGTAACTTTCCGAGAAGCGGTTTATCTGAGCCCGCTCTGAGTGCCGCATCGGTGCTTGTTTCCCCGCCGAGTGTTTGTGCCGGTTTGCGGCCCCGTGACCAAATGTGACGTTCCAAGTGTCTGAAATCCGGCGGCGTTTGAAGGAAAGTGTGGTAGCGCTGAAGGAAGTTGGTCAGTATCTCTAAAAGTAGCACCTGGGTGCCTACCCACGAATTATTAGTTGACGTCACGGCCTAAAAGCTGTGCTGCTTCCACAGAGGAGAAGAGAAGGTTGTTCTGAAAGTGCTGAGCCAAATGACCTCATTCTGATTTGATGATTCAATTGGCCGCCCGTTAATTAGAAAGCAGCGTTTTGGCCCCGTCTCCTAAGTTGGAGGTGTCGCTATACTATTGTATATTGTAGCCCCGGGGTATTTGTTCTGTTGTGTTTATGTTGTGTTACGGTGCAGATGTTCTCCCAAAATGTGTTTGTCATTCGTGTTTGGTGTGGGTTCACAGTCTGGCACATATTTGTAACAGTGTTAATGTTGTTTTTACAATAGGGTACAATAGGGAGCTGGGTTGGTGGGGGGGGGGGTTTGTATATTGTAGCCCCGGAAGAGTTAGGGCTGCAAATACCCAGAATCCCTTGCAGCCCTAACTCTTCCTGAGCTACAATCGGAAGCGGGGTTAGTGCGTCTGCCTCAAAATACGAAGGTCCTGCAGTCCTGGGTTCAATTCCAGGCTGAGGATCTTTCTGTGTGGAGTTTGCATGTTCTCCCCGTGACTGTGTGGGTTCCCCCCCGGAAGAGTTAGAGCTGCATTTGGGGTATTTGTTCTGTTGTGTTTATGTTGTGTTACGGTGCGGATGTTCTCCCAAAATGTGTTTGTCATTCGTGTTTGGTGTGGGTTCACAGTCCGGCACATATTTGTAACAGTGTTAATGTTGTTTTTACAATAGGGTACAATAGGGAGCTGGGTTGGTGGGGGTGGGGTGGGGGTGTGGGGGGGGGGGGGGGGGGAGGAGAGGTTTATTGTAGCCCGGAAGAGTTAGAACTGCATTCCGGGTATTTGTTCTGTTGTGTTTATCAATCAATCAATCAATGTTTACTTATATAGCCCTAAATCACTAGTGTCTCAAAGGGCTGCACAAACCACCACGACATCCTCGGTAGGCCCACATAAGGGCAAGGAAAACTCACACCCAGTGGGACATCGGTGACAATAATGATCCAGTGGGACGTCTGTGACAATAATGATTATGAGAACCTTAGAGAGGAGAAAAGCAATGGATGTCGAGCGGGTCTAACATGATACTGTGAAAGTTCAATCCACAATGGATCCAACACAGTCGCGAGAGTCCAGTCCAAAGCGGGTCCAACTCAGCAGCGAGAGTCCCGTTCACAGCGGAGCCAGCAGGAAACCCCCCAGCCGATACACAGGCAAGCAGTACATGGCCACCGGATCGGACCGGACCCCCTCCACAGGGGAGAGTGGGACATAGAAGAAAAAGAAAAGAAACAGCAGATCAACTGGTCTAAAAAGGGAGTCTATTTAAAGGCTACAGTATACAAATGAGTTTTAAGGTGAGACTTAAATGCTTCTACTGAGGTGGCATCTCGAACTGTTACCGGGAGGGCATTCCAGAGTACTGGAGCCCGAACGGAAAACGCTCTATAGCTCGCAGACTTTTTTTGGGCTTTGGGAATCACTAACAAGCCGGAGTCCTTTGAACGCAGATTTCTTGCCGGGACATATGGTACAATACAATCGGCAAGATAGGATGGAGCTAGACCGTGTAGTATTTTATACGTAAGTAGTAAAACCTTAAAGTCACATCTTAAGTGCACAGGAAGCCAGTGCAGGTGAGCCAGTACAGGCGTAATGTGATCAAACTTTCTTGTTCTTGTCAAAAGTCTAGCAGCCGCATTTTGTACCAACTGTAATCTTTTAATGCTAGACATGGGGAGACCCGAAAATAATACGTTACAGTAGTCGAGGCGAGACGTAACAAACGCATGGATAATGATCTCAGCGTCTTTAGTGGACAGAATGGAGCGAATTTTAGCGATATTACGGAGATGAAAGAAGGCCGTTTTAGTAACGCTTTTAATGTGTGCCTCAAAGGAGAGAGTTGGGTCGAAGATAATACCCAGATTCTTTACCGTGTCGCCTTGTTTAATTGTTTGGTTGTCAAATGTTAGAGTTGTATTATTAAATAGAATTCGGTGTCTAGCAGGACCGATAATCAGCATTTCCGTTTTTTTGGCGTTGAGTTGCAAAAAGTTAGCGGACATCCATTGTTTAATTTCATTAAGACACGCCTCCAGCTGACTACAATCCGGCATGTTGGTCAGCTTTAGGGGCATGTAGAGTTGGGTGTCAACAGCATAACAGTGAAAGCTAACACCGTATTTGCGTATGATGTCACCTAGCGGCAGCATGTAGATGCTGAAGAGTGCAGGGCCAAGGACCGAACCCTGGGGAACTCCACACGTTACCTTAACGTAGTCCGAGGTCACATTGTTATGGGAGACACACTGCATCCTATCAGTAAGATAAGAGTTAAACCAAGACAGGGCTAAGTCTGACATACCAATTCGTGTTTTGATACGTTCTAATAAAATATTATGATCGACGGTATCGAAGGCAGCGCTAAGATCGAGGAGCAGCAACATAGATGACGCATCAGAATCCATCGTTACCAATAGATCATTAGTCATTTTTGCGAGGGCTGTCTCCGTCGAGTGATTTGCCCTGAAACCGGATTGAAAGGTTTCATATAGATTGTTAGACGCTAAGTGTTCATTTAACTGCTCCGCAACAATTTTTTCGAGGATTTTTGAAATAAAGGGAAGGTGAGACACCGGTCGGTAGTTTACCATGAGGTCAGGATCGAGGTTAGGTCTTTTAAGAAGAGGATGAATAACCGCTTTTTTGAATGCTAGGGGAACAGTGCCCAAGGAAAGTGATAAGTTTATAATATTTAGCACTGATGGACCTAATAATACAAAGAGCTCCTTGATCAGTTTCCCAGGAAGAGGGTCAAGTAAACATGTTGTTTGTTTTATTCCATTTACACGTTGTAACAATTCTTCTAATGTTATTTCCTCAAAACGAGAGAAACTATTTTGGAGGGCAGTATCCGCCGTATATACAATCGTGTCAGTGTTAATAGAACCCCGTTGTAGCTGGGACGCATTGTCTTTAATCTCCTTTCTAATGACTTCAATTTTCTTACTAAAGAATTGCATAAAGTCATCAGCTGAGTGGGTGGAGCTACTGGAAGGAGTCCCTTGTTGGGTTAGCGATGCTACCGTACTAAACAAAAATTTAGGATCGTTTTTATTACGGTGGATGAGATTTGAGTAATAATTAGCTTTAGCTAAGGTAAGCATGCGTTTATAAGTTATTAAACCATCACTCCATGCTTGATGGTGCACCTCAAGTTTAGTCGTGCGCCATTTGCGTTCCAGCTTTCTACATAATAATTTCTGAGCTCTAGTTTCTTCTGTAAACCACGGGGTGCGCTTTTTTGGAGCCTTTTTTAACTTTAGCGGTGCTATGTTATCAATGGTTTCGCGCAGGGCGTCGTTAAAGTTGTTAGTGAGGTTATCAATAGAGCCCACATACTTTGGGAATGGTGCCATTACCGAGGGCAGTAGGTCAGCAAGAGCTGTCGTTGTGGCCGTATTAATGTTGCGGCTGCTATAGCAGTTATTATTATTATTAGTTTGACGAACATGCGTCTGAACCTCGAATTTTATAAGGTAATGATCGGACAATACTTTAGTATACGGGAGTATCGTAACTTTGGAAGCGGTGATACCCCTGACAAGCACTAGGTCTATCGTATTACCGTTGCGATGCGTGGGTTCATTTATTATTTGTGTGAGACCACAGCTATCAATTATAGTCTGGAGCGCTACGCACGGTGGGTCCGATGGGGTATTCATATGGATATTAAAGTCCCCCATTATGATTATATTATCGGCGTGTGTCACTAGATCAGCAACGAACTCTGAGAATTCATTGATAAAGTCCGAACAGGGCCCTGGGGGGCGGTAGATAACAGCCAGGTGTAGAGGCAGCGGTGTGACAGACCTCATAGTAAGTGTTCTCCCAAAATGTGTTTGTCATTCATGTTTGGTGTGGGTTCACAGTCTGGCACATATTTGTAACAGTGTTAATGTTGTTTTTACAATAGGGTACAATAGGGAGCTGGGTTGGTGGGGGGGGTTATAGTGTAGCCCCGGAAGAGTTAGAGCTGCAAATACCCAGAATCCCTTGCAGCCCTAACTCTTCCTGGGCTACAATAGGAAGCAGGGTTAGTGCGTCTGCCTCACAATACGAAGGTCCTGCAGTCCTGGGTTCAATTCCAGGCTGAGGATCTTTCTGTGTGGAGTTTGCATGTTCTCCCCGTGACTGTGTGGGTTCCCCCCCGGAAGAGTTAGAGCTGCATTCGGGGTATTTGTTCCGTTGTGTTTATGTTGTGTTACGGTGCGGATGTTCTCCCAAAATGTGTTTGTCATTCGTGTTTGGTGTGGGTTCACAGTCCGGCACATATTTGTAACAGTGTTAATGTTGTTTTTACAATAGGGTACATTAGGGAGCTGGGTTGGGGGGGGGGGGGGATATATTGTAGCCCCGGAAGAGTTAGGGCTGCATTCGGGGTATTTGTTCTGTCGTGTTTATGTTGTGTTACGGTGCGGATGTTCTCCCAAAATGTGTTTGTCATTCGTGTTTGGTGTGGGTTCACAGTCTGGCACATATTTGTAACAGTGTTAATGTTATTTTTACAATTGGGTACAATAGGGAGCTGGGTTGGTGGAGGGGCGGGTGGGGGGGGGGGGGTATATTGTAGCCCCGGAAGAGTTAGAGCTGCAAATACCCAGAATCCCTTGCAGCCCTAACGCTTCCTGGGCTGCAATAGGAAGCGGGGTTAGTGCGTCTGCCTCACAATACGAAGGTTCTGCAGTCCTGGGTTCTATTCCAGGCTGAGGATCTTTCTGTGTGGAGTTTGCATGTTCTCCCCGTGACTGTGTGGGTTCCCCCCGGAAGAGTTAGAGCTGCATTCGGGGTATTTCTTCTGTTGTGTTTATGTTGTGTTACGGTGCGGATGTTCTCCCAAAATGTGTTTGTCATTCTTGTTTGGTGTGGGTTCACAGTCTGGCACATATTTGTAACAGTGTTAATGTTGTTTTTACAATAGGGTACAATAGGGAGCTGGGTTGGTTGGGGGTGGGGGAGGGGGTATATTGTAGCCCCGGAAGAGTTAGAGCTGCAAATACCCAGAATCCCTTGCAACCCTAACTCTTCCAGGGCTACAATAGGAAGCGGGGTTAGTGCGTCTGCCTCACAATACGAAGGTCCTGCAGTCCTGGGTTCAATTCCAGGCTGAGGATCTTTCTGTGTGGAGGTTGCATGTTCTCCCCGTGACTGTGTGGGTTCCCCCCCGGAAGAGTTAGAGCTGCATTTGGGGTATTTGTTCTGTTGTGTTTATGTTGTGTTACGGTGCGGATGTTCTCCCAAAATGTGTTTGTCATTCGTGTTTGGTGTGGGTTCACAGTCTGGCACATATTTGTAACAGTGTTAATGTTGTTTTTACAATAGGGTACAATAGGGAGCTGGGTTGGCGGTGTGGGGGGGGGGGGGGGGGGGGGTATATTGTAGCCCCGGAAGAGTTAGAGCTGCATTCGGGGTATTTGTTCTGTCTTGTTTATGTTGTGTTACGGTGCGGATGTTCTCGCAAAATGTGTTGGTCATTCATGTTTGGTGTGGGTTCACAGTCTGGCACATATTTGTAACAGTGTTAATGTTGTTTTTACAATAGGGTACAATAGGGAGCTGGGTTGGTTGGGGGTGGGGGAGGGGGTATATTGTAGCCCCGGAAGAGTTAGAGCTGCAAATACCCAGAATCCCTTGCAGCCCTAACGCTTCCTGGGCTGCAATAGGAAGCGGGGTTAGTGCGTCTGCCTCACAATACGAAGGTCCTGCAGTCCTGGGTTCAATTCCAGGCTGAGGATCTTTCTGTGTGGAGTTTGCATGTTCTCCCCGTGACTGTGTGGGTTCCCCCCGGAAGAGTTAGAGCTGCATTCGGGGTATTTCTTCTGTTGTGTTTATGTTGTGTTACGGTGCGGATGTTCTCCCAAAATGTGTTTGTCATTCGTGTTTGGTGTGGGTTCACAATCTGGCACATATTTGTAACAGTGTTAATGTTGTTTTTACGGCCACCCTCAGTGTGGCTGTTGACCAAGTATGTCTTGCAGTCGATTACTACATCTTCAAAAGCCAAATAGAACGTGGCTGGGCTGGCACGCAGTTAGTACAGGTTTTAGAGGACGCTTAAGTCCGCGCCTCCACGGTGCCCCCTTAATATTGTTGTGTGGGTGAAATTCGGAAAAATGATTACCCCTGGAGGGACACTGAAAATTGGTAGTCTCCCAGAAAAATCGAGGGTATACAAGTATGACGCTGAAAAGCGCCGTTCATATAAAACTTGCGGGCCGCACCATCATTAAATCTTCATATTAAGGTGTTTGAGACCCCTGGTTTACACAGTCAACCTTTAGGGGTCCTCCAGTGATAATACTACTTGTAAGAAACTGACATTATTGTTGCCAGGATTAGTGATTTGGAAGTAAACTGCGGATGGACATTAGCCGCTAGCTGACTAGCCATGTCTTAAAGTAGCTCTTCCTGAGAATGTTTCAGTGTTATAACTTCACCTTTTTCTTTACTTTTGACACCAAAATGCATCCGTTCTCCTTTTTCTGTCTACACACGGTGTCTGCTTGTAAGTACTCTGTGTGTGCGCGCTGCCGAACATGCTCGTAAAACCAGCATGCCCGTAAAAAAAAAAAAGAAAGTGGTACTTTTTAGAGGCGGTATTGTAGCAAATACCGTAATTGTAGCCATGGGGACAAAAAAAAAACAAGTCCCCTAAAGGGAAACCTTTTTAGATGATAGTCAGATCCATTCTGAAGATGCCTAAGTGATTTTGTGTGTGTGTGCGTGTATTCAACAGGTCATCGTACTCGGCAGGCGATGTTTGCGGACGACAGAGACGTAAGCAGAAGTCGTGTGATTAAGAGAGAAACCATCTAAAAAAAACTTTTGTACACAAAGTGTCATTAAAAGTGTGTACTATTACGCAATAACACACTTTCTTCTAGCCACACCAGGTTCAAGTATAGCAGATGTACTTTTGCCATTGTGTATATATATATATATATATATATATATATATATATATATATATATATATATATATATATATATATATATATATATACACATACATATGTATATATATATATATTAGGAGTGTGGGAAAAAATCGATTTGAATACGAATTGCGATTCTCAGGTTGTGCGATTCAGAACCGATCCTCATTGTTTTAAAAATCGATTTTTTTTTGTTATCAATCCAACAAACCACTACACAGCAATACCATAACAATGCAATCCAATTCCAAAACAGAACCTGACCCAGCAACACTCGGAACTGCAATAAACAGAGCAATTGAGAGGAGACACAAACACCACACAGAACAAACCAAAAGTAGTCAAACAAAAATGAATATTATCAACAACAGTATCAATACTAGTTATAATTTCAGCATAGCAGTGATTAAAAATCCCTCATTGACATTACCATTATATTGTTGATGTAGATGATAAAAATCATGTTGTTGATGTAGATGATACAAATCCAATATTGATGTAGATGATACACATCATATTGTTGATGTAGATGATCCAAATCATATTGTTGATGTAGATGATACACATCATATTGTTGATGAAAATGTTACACATCATAGTGTTGATGTAGATGATACACATCATGTTGTTGATGTAGATGATCCAAATCATATTGTTGATGTAGTATGACACACATCATTTTGTTGATGTAGATGATCCAAATCATATTGTTGATGTAGATGATACACATCATATTGTTGATGTAGATGATACACATCATATTGTTGATGTAGCTGATACACATCATGTTGTTGATGTAGATGATACACATCATGTTGTTGATGTAGATGATCCAAATCATATTGTTGATGTAGTATGACACACATCATTTTGTTGATGTAGATGATCCAAATCATATTGTTGATGTAGATGATACACATCATATTGTTGATGTAGATGATACACATCATATTGTTGATGTAGCTGATACACATCATGTTGTTGATGTAGATGATACACATCATGTTGTTGATGTAGATGATCCAAATCATATTGTTGATGTAGTATGACACACATAGTTTTGTTGATGTAGATGATCCACATCATGTTGTTGATGTAGATGATCCAAATCATATTGTTGATGTAGTATGACACACATCATTTTGTTGATGTAGATGATCCAAATCATATTGTTGATGTAGATGATACACATCGTGTTGTTGATGTAGATGATACACATCATATTGTTGATGTAGATTATACACATCATGTTGATGTAAATTATACATATCATATTGTTGATGTAGATGATACACATCATGTTGTTGATGTAGATGACACACATCATGTTGTTGATGTAGATGATACACATCATATTGTTGATGTAGATGACACACATCATGTTGTTGATGTAGATGACACATATCATATTGTTGATGTAGATGATACACATCATATTGTTGATATAGATGATACACATCATGTTGTTGATGTAGATAATACACATCATGTTGTTGATATAGAAGATACACATCATGTTGTTGATGTAGATGATACACATCATGTTGTTGATGTAGATGATACACATCATGTTGTTGATGTAGATGATACACATCATATTGTTGATGTAATGATGCACATCATATTGTGGATGTAGATGATACACATCATATTGTTGATGTAGATGATACACATGTTGTTGATGTAGATGATACACATCATGTTGTTGATGTAGATGATACACATCATGGTGTTGATGTAGATGATACACATCATATTGTTGATTTAGATGATACACATCATGTTGTTGATGTAGATGATACACATCATGTTGTTGATGTAGATGATCCAAATCATATTGTTGATGTAGATGATACACATCATGTTGTTGATGTAGATGACACACATCATGTTGTTGATGTAGATGATCCAAATCATATTGTTGATGTAGATGATACACATCATGTTGTTGATGTAGATGATACACATCATATTGTTGATGTAGATTATACACATCATGTTGATGTAGATTATACATATCATATTGTTGATGTAGATGATACACATCATGTTGTTGATGTAGATGACACACATCATATTGTTGATATAGATGATACACATCATGTTGTTGATGTAGATGATACACATCATGTTGTTGATGTAGATGATACACATCATATTGTTGATGTAGATGATACACATCATATTGTTGATGTAGATAATACACATCATGTTGTTGATATAGAAGATACACATCATGTTGTTGATGTAGATGATACACATCATGTTGTTGATGTAGATGATACACATCATGTTGTTGATGTAATGATACACATCATATTGTGGATGTAGATGATACACATCATATTGTTGATGTAGATGATACACATCATCGTGTTGATGTAGATGATACACATCATATTGTTGATTTAGATGATACACATCATGTTGTTGATGTAGATGATACACATCATGTTGTTGATGTAGATGATACACATCATCGTGTTGATGTAGATGATACACATCATATTGTTGATTTAGATGATACACATCATGTTGTTGATGTAGATGATACACATCATGTTGTTGATGTAGATGATCCAAATCATATTGTTGATGTAGATGATACACATCATTTTGTTGATGTAGATGATACACATCATATAGTTGATGTAGATGTTACACATCATGTTGTTGATGTAGATGATACACATCATGTTGTTGATGTAGATGATACACATCATGTTGTTGATGTAGATGATACACATCATGGTGTTGATGTAGATGATACACATCATATTGTTGATTTAGATGATACACATCATGTTGTTGATGTAGATGATACACATCATGTTGTTGATGTAGATGATCCAAATCATATTGTTGATGTAGATGATACACATCATATAGTTGATGTAGATGTTACACATCATGTTGTTGATGTAGATGATACACATCATATTGTTGATGTAGATGATATACATCATGTTGTTGATGCCTATATCAGCTGTACAGATCTACTTTACAAAAGATAAGGGAATAAGACAGAGAGACAACAACAACAACAACAACAACACAATTGTGTAACAAAGTCGGACGTCATTTAGTCAAATGGAGTCCTGCAGGATTATGAACCGTGAAATGTTTGCAATAAAAAGGTCGGACAGGAAGATAAGTTTTGTGTCTTCCTGTCTGCCCAGGAAAGGTTTGAGGATCTCCACGGCAACACAAAAAGTACCACAACTTAAAAGTGAAACATGTGTTGTGTTACACTCTTTAAAGACCATAAGTTTGGAATGAAGACGACAAATCATCAACTAATGAATCAACTCCAATTCTGTGCCGGCTGGAACATTTCCCATGATGCATTTTGCCTCAGTTGTTAGCCGGTTGCCGTGGAAACGTGCACAACCGACTGAGGGTTGCAGATGTGAAGAAGATACTAGTAACACTCAATATGGAGGGATGCTCTCTCTGACCTCTGGACTTTACAACCGTCATGTCGTCTCCTGCGGGGACAATAACGACAACTTTGGGAGAAGAAGCGAAGGAATCGACGTTCCTGTCGGAGGAAGCGTGATGAGAGGATGGGGAGGAAGGAGAGGAAGACGCTGGAGGAGAAACAGATGGCCAATGGATGCTGTTCATCCTCCAATCAGCAGGGGGCGACCATCACTCCTTTCAAGTGCAATTACAAACTCACTGGGGGGGGACTTTCGGCTTTTTTCAAAATGTGTCCACCCACAAAAAACTCCCGTCTGATAATTAGAAGTACAAACCCCGTTTCCATATGAGTTGGGAAATTGCGTTTGATGTAAATATAAACAGAATACAATGATTTGCAAATCCTTTCCAACCCATATTCAGTTGAATATGCTACAAAGACAACATATTTGATGTTCAAACTCATAAACTTTTTTTTTTTGCAAATAATCACCAACTTTAGAATATGATGCAGCAACACGTGACAAAGAAATTGGGAAAGGTGGCAATAAAGACTGATAAAGTTGAGGAATGCTCATCAAACACTTATGTGGAACATCCCACAGGTGTGCAGGCTAATTGGGAACAGGTGGGTGCCATGATTGGGTATAAAAGCAGCTTCCATGAAATGTTAAGTAATTCACAAACAAGGATGGGGCGAGGGTCACCCATTTTTAAGGAAATTGTCGAACAGTTTTAGAACAACATTTCTCAACGAGCTATTGCAAGGAATTTAGGGATTTTACCATCTACGATCCGTAAAATCATCAAAAGGTTCAGAGAATCTGCAGAAATCACTGCACGTAAGCGATGATATTACGGACCTTTGATCCCTCAGGCGGTACTGCATCAAAAACCGACATCCGTGTGTAAAGGATATCACCACATGGGCTCAGGAACACTTCATAAAAGCACTGTTAGTAACTACAGTTGGTCGCTACATCTGTAAGTGCAAGTTAAAACTGTCACGCTTCGCGGCGCACTTGCTGCGCGGAGTCGCCACTTCGAGGATGCACAACGACCAGTCAGCAGGATTGCGGGTAAGAGTTGTTTTTAATATGATAAAACAAAAGAACACTGACACAAAAATGGAAAAATAAAGCGCGTGCCTACACACGGGAAGCTAATGCTAAACTTAGCTGGAGAGAAAAAGTACAAAAACGTAACGTGCCGACCGCACGCGAAGCTAAGGCGGAACTTAGCACATGGAACAACATAGAACAGAATACATAACGTGACTTGTTGCGTGAAGCATAATAAAATAAATACAGTTTATTATACAGCATTATTCACATGTGAATAATATAAATACAGTTTATTATACAGCATTATTCACATGTGAATAATATAAATACAGTCTATTATACAGCATTATTCACATGTGAATAATATAAATACAGTTTATTATACAGCATTATTCACATGTGAATAATATAAATACAGTCTATTATACAGCATTATTCACATGTGAATAACATAAATACAGTCTATTATACAGCATTATTCTCATGTGAATAACATAAATACAGTCTATTATACAGCATTATTCACATGTAAACAATATAAATACAGTCTATTATACAGCATTATACACATGTGAATAATATAAATAGTCTTTTATCACATTATTCACATGTGAATAATATAAATACAGACTATAATGAATACACAAATAATAACCGGAAACAGGTGTGTGACAGGAGCCCGTGAGGAGGAGCACAATACGTTGCCATGGTGACTAAAACAAACAAGGAAGTGCTCAAACAAGGATCGGCAGAGTCCAGAAACAAACATGATGAAAAAGATATCAAAAGGCAAAACCATAAACGATCCGAGTCGCGGATCGTGACAAAAACTCTACTATGCAAAGCGAAAGCCATTTATCAACAACACCCAGGAACGCCGCCGGCTTCTCTGGGCCCTATTTCATTTAAGATGGACTGATGCAAAGTGGAAAAGTGTTCTGTGGTCTGACGAGTCCACATTTCAAATTATATTGGGAAACTGTGGCTGTGGTGTCCTCCGGAACAAATAAGAAAATAACCATCCGGATTGTTATTGGCGCAAAGTTGAAAAGCCAGCATCTGTGATGGTATGGGGGTGTATTAGTGCCCAAGGCATGGGTAACTTACACATCTGTGAAGGCACCATTAATGCTGAAAGGTCCATACAGGTTTTGGAGCAACATATGTTGTCATCCAAGCAACGTTATCATGGACGCCCCTGCTTATTTCAGCAAAACAATGCCAAGCCACGTGTTACAACAGCGTGGATTCGTAGTGAAAGAGTGCGGGTGATTTCCTGGCCCGCCTGCAGTCCAGACCTGTCTCCCATGGAAAATGTGTGGCGCATTATGAAGCATAAAATAGGACAGCGGAGACCCCGGACTGTTGAAAGACTGAAGCTCTACATAAAACAAGAATGGGAAAGAATTCCACTTTCAAAGCTTCAACAATTAGTTTCCTCAGTTCCCAAACGTTTATTGAGTGTTGTTAAAAAAAAAAGGTGATGTAACACAGTGGTGAACATGCCCTTTCCCAACTACTTTGGCACGTGTTGCAGCCATGAAATTCTAAGTTAATTATTATTTACAAAAAAAAAATCAAAGTAAACAAAAAGAGGGAACTTCCTTGAGCCTTGAGAATTGATACCAAGATAGATCCGATACGTTATCAGCGGGAATCATGTAAATGTTTAGTAGTACGGAACGGCAGAAAAGGTTTCATGAAGTGAAATGAGAAACCCAACATCTGTAGTGATTAGTGTCGTACGGTAAAGTACCTCCATACAAATGTATCACATTCAGTACTATACCACTTATGAAAAGTACCGCTTCCCCATTTTAAATTGTTTTTAATTTTTTTAAGCGGGCATGACACTTTAAAAAAATGGATGGAAGACGCCGCGTCTTCACGTCATGACATTGCTGTTGTCATTGTGGCCAGGATGCCAATCAGGCAGACGGACAGGAAGTGGAACTCAATCAATCAAAGTTGACTTCTAAAAGCCCTTAGTCACAAATGTCTCAAAGGGCTGCACAAGCAGAAAAGAGAGGTGGAAGATCAACTGGTCTAATAAAAAGGGTGTATTTAAAGACTAGAGTATACAAATGAGTTGACTTAAAGGCTTCTACTGGAGGTAGCTTCTCTAATTGTTACCGGTAGAACATTCCAGAGTACTGGAGCCCCAGTAGAAAACCTTCTGGGAATCACTAATAAGCCTGAGATCTTAGAAGGTAGATTTCTTGCCAGGACATATGGCACACCTACTCACTGGACTAGTGGTTAAAGTTAACTCACAATAGACAATAAACACTTATGTATTTTTTTACGTGTGAATAATATAAATACAGTCTATTATGCAGCATTATTCAAATGCGAATAATAATAATACAATCTATAATACAGCATTATTCACATGTGAATAATAATAATAGAGTCCATCATACAGAATTATTCACATGTGAATAATATAAATACAGTCTATTATAGAGCATTATTCACATGTGAATAATATAAATAGTCTTTTACCACATTATTCACATGTGAATAATATAAATACAGTCTATTATACAGGACTATTCACATGTGAATAATACAAATACAGTCTATTATACAGCATTATTCACATGTGAATAATATAAATAGTGTTTTACCACATTATTCACATGTGAATAACATACATACCGTCTATTATACAGCATGATTCACGTGTGAATAACATAAATACAGTCTTTTATACAGCATTATTGACATGTGAATAACATAAATACAATCTATTATACAGCATTATTCACATGTGAATAATATAAATACAGACTATTATACAGCATTATTCACATGTGAATAACATAAATACAGTCTATTATACAGCATTATTCACATGTGAATAATATAAATAGTGTTTTACCACATTATTCACATGTGAATAACATAAATACAGACTATTATACAGCATTATTCACATGTGAATAACATACATACCGTCTATTATACAGCATGATTCACATGTGAATAATATAAATACAGTTTATTATACAGAATTATTCACATGTGAATAATATAAATACAGTTTATTATACAGCATTATTCACATGTGAATAACATAAATACAGTCTATTATACAGCATTATTCACATGTGAATAACATCAATACAGTCTATTATACAGCATTATTCACATGTGAATAACATAAATACAGTCTATTATACAGCATTATTCACATGTGAATAATATAAATACAGTTTATTATACAGCATTATTCACATGTGAATAATAATATTACAGTCCATTATACAGAACTAATCGCATGTGAATATTATAAATATAGTCCATTATACAGCATTATTCAAATGTGAATAATATAAATACAGTCCATTATACGGCATTATTCACATGTGAATAACATAAACGCATTCTATTATACATAATTATTCACATGTGAATAATAATATTACAGTCCATTATACAGAATTATTCACATGTGAATAACATAAATACAGTCTATTATACAGAACTATTCGCATATGAATATTATAAATATAGTCCATTATACAGCATTATTCAAATGTGAATAATATAAATACAGTCCATTATACAGAATTATTCACATGTGAATAACATAAATACAGTCTATTATACAGAACTATTCGCATATGAATATTATAAATATAGTCCATTATACAGCATTATTCAAATGTGAATAATATAAATACAGTCTATTATACAGCATTATTCACATGTGAATATTATAAAAACAGTCTATTATACAGCATTATTCACATGTGAACAGCGTCCTGCACGTTGGTGTGAGCACATATTTAGCACATGTAGTTAAAAAGATGTGTTTGGAACACTAAAAAAATAACATTGTTTTGGATTTTTACAAAAAAAATTAATAATTGAAGTCTTTCTTGAAATGTAAAATGTTTCACACATTGGGGTTACTAATGATCTCAACAAGATGTTTAGTTAAACTTGTAATATTTTAGTTCAAATTCAAACTTGAGTTGTTTTCAAACCTCTTACAATGACATAACACTCCTGTGAAAATGTATTTTTTCACATGGCCAACAGGAAGTTGTATTTAGCTGTGACATGTTCATACATTTATTTTTCTCTATATTTCAACTATGATTAGAATCTCAACACAGTCCTGGTACCAATTTGTATGTTGATTAATTAAATAAAACGTTTTCATTGAATCATTGCTGTGTGCTTATTGTCATATTTCTAATAGCACACTAATAGGATTATGATGAATTGTGGATGTAAAGGGGAAGATATAAACATCCCATCTGTCTTTATCCCAGTGAGAGCAGACATTGTACGGTAAGTGATTGCTTTATTTTGATTCTATATCTCGATTATTACTTGGTGTTTGACTAAAGTTGCATCTGTTTAGCACACACCTTCCAAAACTTGTAGTTCATCCTCCTTATGTTCAGGCTCAAAAATGTAAGTTTCTGGATCATCATTTGTCCCAAAGTAGTCTTTGTTGTCTCTCATCAAGTCTGCTGTGAGTGTAATTATTGGGGTGATAAATGTTTTAACACAGTCAAATACTTTGAATGGTGTAAGGTAGACTTGTACGTGTACTTCTACTCATAAAATACTTTGAATGGTGGAGGGTGGAGGACAAAGAAAATGGAATTGATGTGGCATGTTGGCGTGACCCCGAGATGCAGAGACTGCAGACGACGTGCAGGTAACATGCTAATTTAATTATCTGAGCAGCAACAACACTGGAATCAGTTATTATTATTGTGCAATGTGCTCAAAAAGTACTTATACACAGAACTATTCCGACCAAGTTATTATTTTTAATAACTGAAATAATTAGACACTGTTAGAAAACACAAAATGTTGTGTTTTTCTTCTGTTAGAATTGTGGCTCTTTTAAATTTTGGATTATATTAGAGCTGTAGCACTTTGAGATTTATTTGAATGAAGTGAGTAACAAATAAAATCTATTATTATTATTATTATTATTTGTTATTTTTGGCGGGAGTTGTGTCGTCCGCCTCTGTTCCTTGGTCCTTGAACGCACCGTAAAAATCATCTAGATGTCGTAATGGCTCAGTTTTTACCGTTAATTGCAGATTAGAAGCCACTACTTTTTTTTTCCGCTTTAAACCCTGCCGCTTACAAAACAGCGCAGCTAATCGATGTTTTTTTTCTTTGCTGACAACCAGATTAAATCACTTTTAAAAAAAAAAGCAAACACAAGGAGAAAATATATTATTATTTTAATTAATAGGGGTGATAAATGTAATTAATAGGGGTGATAAATGTGATTAATGGAGTGATAAATGTAATTAATAAGTGTCATGAATGTAATTATAGGGGTGATAAATGTAATTAATGGGGTGATAAATGTAATTAAAAAGTGTCATAAATGTAATTAATAGGGGTAATAAATGTGATTAATGGGGTGATAAATGTAATTAATTAGTGTCATAAATGTAATTATAGGGGTGATAAATGAAATTAATAAGGGTGATGAATGTGATTAATGAGGGTGATAAATGTAATTAATAAGCACCATTAATATATTAACAGGGGTGATAAATGTAATTAATGAGGGTGATAAATGTAATTAATAAGCGTCAATGTAATTATAGGGGTGATAAATGTAATTAATAAGGGTGATGAATGTGATTAATGAGGGTGATAAATGTAATTAATAAGCGTCATTAATATATTAACAGGGGTGATAAATGTAATTAATAAGCGTCAATGTAATTATAGGGGTGATAAATGTAATTAATGAAGATGATCAATATAATTAATAGGGCTCATAAATGTAATTATAGGGTGCTAAATGTAATTAATAGGGGTGATTAATGTAATTAATAGGGGTGATAAATGTAATTAATAGGGGTGATTAATGTAATTAATAGGGGTGATGAATGTAATTTATAGGGGTGATAAATGTAATTTATAGGGGTGATAAATGTAAGTAATAAGCGTCATTAACATAATTATAGGGGTGATAAATGTAATAATTAAGGGTGATGAATGTGATTAATGAGGGTGATAAATGTAATTAATAAGCGTCATTAATATATTAACAGGGGTGATAAATGTAATTAATGAGGGTGATAAATGTAATTAATAAGCGTCAATAATGTAATTATAGGGGTGATAAATGTAATAATTAAGGGTGATGAATGTGATTAATGAGGGTGATAAATGTAATTAATAAGTGTCATGAATGTAATTATAGGGGTGATGAATGTAATTAATGGGGTGATAAATGTAATTAAAAAGTGTCATAAATGTAATTAATAGGGGTAATAAATGTGATTAATGGGGTGATAAATGTAATTAATTAGTTTCATAAATGTAATTATAGGGGTGATAAATGAAATTAATAAGGGTGCTGAATGTGATTAATGAGGGTGATAAATGTAATTAATAAGCACCATTAATATATTAACAGGGGTGATAAATGTAATTAATGAGGGTGATAAATGTAATTAATAAGCGTCATTAATGTAATTATAGGGGTGATAAATGTAATTAATAAGGGTGATGAATGTGATTAATGAGGGTGATAAATGTAATTATAAGCGTCAATGTAATTATAGGGGTGATAAATGTAATTAATGAATATGATCAATATAATTAATAGGGCTCATAAATGTAATTATAGGGTGCTAAATGTATTTAATAGGGGTGATTAATGTAATTAATAGGGGTGATTAATGTAATTAATAGGGGTGATAAATGTAATTAATAGGGGTGATTAATGTAATTAATAGGGGTGATGAATGTAATTTATAGAGGTTTATAAATGTAATTAATAGGTGTTCATAAATGTGATTGAGGGTGATGAATGTAATTAATGAGGGTGATAAATGGGATTAATGGGGTGATACATGTAAGTAATAAGCGTCATTAATGTAATTATAGGGGTGATAAATGTAATTAATAAGCGTGATGAATGTGATTAATGAGGGTGATAAATGTAATTAATAAGCATCATTAATATATTAACAGGGGTGATACATGTAATTAATGAGGGTGATAAATGTAATTAATAAGCGTCAATGTAATTATAGGGGTGATACATGTAATTAATGAAGATGATCAATATAATTAATAGGGCTCATAAATGTAATTATAGGGTGCTAAATGTAATTAATAGGGGTGATTAATGTAATTAATAGGGGTGATGAATGTAATTAATAGGGGTGATAAATGTAATTTATAGAGGTTTATAAATGTAATTAATAGGTTTTCATAAATGTGATTGAGGGTGATAAATGTAATTAATAGGGGTGATAAATGTAAGTAATAAGCGTCATTAATGTAATTATAGGGGTGATGAATGTAATTAATAGGGGTGATAAATGTAATTTATAGAGGTTTATAAATGTAATTAATAGGTTTTCATAAATGTGATTGAGGGTGATAAATGTAATTAATAGGGGTGATAAATGTAAGTAATAAGCGTCATTAATGTAATTATAGGGGTGATAAATGTAATTAATAAGGGTGATGAATGTGATTAATGAGGGTGATAAATGTAATTAATAAGCATCAATGTAATTATAGGGGTGATAAATGTAATTAATGAAGATGATCAATATAATTAATAGGGCTCATAAATGTAATTATAGGGTGCTAAATGTAATTAATAGGGGTGATTAATGTAATTAATAGGGGTGATACATGTAATTTATAGAGGTTTATAAATGTAATTAATAGGTGTTCATAAATGTGATTGAGGGTGATGAATGTAATTAATGAGGGTGATAAATGTAATTAATAGGGGTGATAAATGTAAGTAATAAGGGTGATGAATGTAATTAATAAGCGTCATACATGTAATTATAGGGGTGATAAATCTATTTAATTAGGGTGATAAATGTAATTAATAAGTGTCATTAATGGAAGTATAGGTGTGATAAATGTTATTAATGACAGTGATCAATATAATAGGGATCATAGATGTAATTATTGGGTACTAAATGTAATTAATAGGGGTGATTAATGTAATTAATGAGGGCGATTAATGTAATTAATAGGGGTGATAAATGTAATTAATAGGGGTGTTAAATGTGATTAATAGGGGTGATACATGTAATTTATAGAGGTTTATAAATATAATTAATAGGTGTTCATAAATGTGATTGAGGGTGATTAATGAGGGTGATAAATGTAATTAATAGGGGTGATAAATGTAATTAATAAGCATCATACATGTAATTATAGGGGTGATACATGTATTTAATGAGGGGGATTAATGTAATTAATAAGTGTCATTAATTGAATTATAGGTGTGATACATGTTATTAATGACAGTGATCAATATAATAGGGATCATAGATGTAATTATAGGGTGCTAAATGTAATTAATAGGGGTGATTAATGTAATTAATGAGTGGGTTCATGTAATTAATAGGGGTGATTAATGAAATTAATAAGGGTGATAAGTGTAATTAATGAGGGTCATAAATGTAATTAATAAGGGTGAAACATGTAATTAATAGGGGTCATAATTGTAACTAACAGGTGTTCATAAATGTATTTAATGGTGTGATAAATGTGATTAATGAGCGTGATGAATTAATGAGTGTGATGAATGTAATTACTGAGGGTGATGAATGTAGTAATTGATAAGATTGATTCATGTAATTAGTGAGAGTGATAAATGTCATTAACAGGGGTCATTAATGTAATTAATGAGGGGTTCATGTAATTAATAGGGGTGATTAATGTAATTAATGAAGGGGATTACTGTTATTAATGAGGGTGATTAATGTAATTAAAGGGGTGATAAATGTAATTAATAGGGATCATTAATGCAATTAATAAGGGTGATACCCATCCATCCATCCATTTTCTACCGCTTATTCCCTTTCGGGGTCGCGGGGGGCGCTGGCGCCTATCTCAGCTACAATCGGGCGGAAGGCGGGGTACACCCTGGACAAGTCGCCACCTCATCGCAGGGCCAACACAGATAGACAGACAACATTCACACTCACATTCACACACTAGGGCCAATTTAGTGTTGCCAATCAACCTATCCCCAGGTGCATGTCTTTGGAAGTGGGAGGAAGCCGGAGTACCCGGAGGGAACCCACACATTCACGGCGAGAACATGCAAACTCCACACAGAAAGATCCCGAGCCTGGATTTGAACCCAGGACTGCAGGACCTTCGTATTGTGAGGCAGACGCACTAACCCCTCTGCCACCGTGAAGCCCTAATAAGGGTGATACATGTAATTAATAGGGGTCATTAATGTAATTAATAGATGTTCATAAATGTGATTAATAGGGGTGATAAATGTAATTAATGAGCGTGATGAATGTAATTATTGAGGGTGATGAATGTAGTAATTAATTAGGGTGATTAATGTTATTAATGAGAGTGATAAATGTAAGTAACAGGGGTCATAAATGTAATTAATGAGGGTGATGAATGTAATTATTGAGGGTGATGAATGTAGTAATTAATAAGGGTGATTAGTGTCAAAGCGCTTTGAGTACCTTGAAGGTAGAAAAGCGCTATACAAGTACAACCCATTTATCATTTATCATTTATTAATGACAATGATACATGTAATTAACGGGTCATACATTTAATTAATGAGGGTGGTAAATTTAATTAACGAGGGTGATTAATGTAATTAATAGGGGTCATAAATGTAATTAACAGGTGTTCATAAATGTGATTAATGGTGTGATAAATGTGAATAATGAGCGTGATGAATGTGATTAATAGGGATCATTAATGTAATTAATAAGGGTGATAAATGTAATTAATAGGGTTCATGAATGTAATAAAAAGTGTCATACATGTAATTAATGTGTTAAGGCACCATTTTTTTGACGAGTCCTTCCAATTACTGGTAGTGCTCTTTTATTTATTTAGTTTTTTCCAACCGGAGTTGGAAAAATGTTCAAATAAAGCCAACAACTTTTTTTGTGGTCGCCATAATTTAGAAAAGTATGGAAATAATACATGTTGGTACCGGTACCAAAATATTGGTATCGGGACAACACTCGTTCAAACCCAATTCTTCTCATATCATTTATGTTTATGTTTCAGATCCAGATCTGTTAAATGAGTGGAAATGTTGTCAGGACCCTTCAAGAAATGTTGACTCTTATAAGATAAACAGGAAGTTGTCAGATTAAAGTCCCCTACGCAGGCTGAGTCCAGACCCACACGTGGAACGTCTTCATATGTTGAGCTCCATTTCCTTAATTGCTACCGAGAAGAAATGTGGACTCATAAATCCCGGCGCTCCCGAGCAGCTTCAGTATATTTTCCCTGACAGAAGCTCTCTTGTAAACAACAAGCAGAAGACGGGAGCTTGTCCTTGTCACAATAAAAGGTTCTCTCCCCCCCCAGGATCATCCCTGGAGGGGGCGCTAGCTGTTGTAGTGAACCACTCTTCTTTAAAGGGGAATATTATCACAATTTCAAAAGGGTTAAAAACAATAAAAATCAGTTCAGAGTGGCTTGTTGTATTTTTAATTTTTTTTATTTTACCGGTCTCGGAATATCCCTAAAAAAGCGACATTAGCTCGGATTCAGACACCGATTTCAGCGGCTTAAGCGATTCAACAGCTTACGCATGTGTGGAAACGGATGGTTGGAGTATGAAAGTATTGAAGAAGAAACTGAAGCTATTGAGCGAATAGCTATTGACGCTATTCATAGCCATAGCATGGCTGAATAGCTGCGTTAGCATCGCCGGTAAAATGCGCGGACCAAACGATCAGGACTTTCGCATCTTGTGACACTGGAGCAACTTAAATCCTTCGATTGGTAAGTGTTTGTTTCGCATTAAATGTGGGTGGAAGGAAACGTAATATAGTTGCAAATGCATCTACAGGTTATCCATACATCTCTGTGCCATGTCTGCTTTAGCACCGCCGGTAAATAGCATGTTAGCGTCGATTAGCGTGGCATGTTGGAATCGATTAGCTGGCAGTAAACATCAACAAAACTCACCTTTGTGATTTCGTTGACTTTATCGTTGCAAATGCATCTGCGGGTTATCCATACATCTCTGTGCCATGTCTGCTTTAGCTCCGCCGGTAAATAGCATGTTAGCGTCGATTATCATAGCATGTTAGTATCAATTATCTGGCAGTCACGCTGCGACCAAATATGTCTGATTAGCACATAAGTCAACATCAACAAATCTCACCTTTGTGATTTCGTTGACTTTATGGTTGCAAATGCATCTGCAGGTTATCCATACATCTCTGTGCCATGTCTGTCATTGCCGGTAAAATGTGGAGACACTACGGCACATTCAATGGGGGTCTGGCGGCAGACACTTTGGCATCTTCGGACCAGTGGTGCAACTTGAATCCCTCCCTGTTAGTGTTGTTACACCCTCCGACAACACACCGACGAGCCATGATGTCTCCAAGGTTCCAAAAAAATAGTCGAAAAAACGGAAAATAACAGAGCTGGGACCCAATGTTTACAATTTGTTGAAAATGAGAATGGCGGCTGTATTACCTCGGCGACGTCACATTCTGACGTCATCGCCTCCAAAACGATAAACAAAAGGGGAACATTATCACCAGACCTATGTAAGCGTCAATAAATACCTTGATGGTGGAGAAAAAAGAACATATGTTTTTTTTAACCGATTTCCGAACTCTTAAAAGGGTGAATTTGGCGATGAAACGCCTTTCAATTGTTCGCTGTCGGAGCAATGACCTTTCAGCCGTGACGTTACAACGTGAAGCAATCCGCCATTTTCTCAAACACATTACACACACAAGTCAAATTAGCTCTGGTATTTTCCGTTTTTTCGACAGTTTTCCGTACCTTGGAGACATCGTGCCTCGTGGGTGTGTTGTCGGAGGGTGTAACAACAAGATCAGGGACGGATTCAAGATGACTTACGTGGAGTGTGCATCGATTAGCACAGTATGCTAATCGATGCTAACATGCTGTATGTACATTTGTAGCTATATTTGCATCCGGCCTTTCCCTCCACCCACATTTAATGCCAAACAAACACATACCAATCGACCGATTTAAGTTGCTCTAGTGGTCAAAAGATGCAATCGTTGGTTAGAAGGCGATCATCAAATAGATTCAATAGCTATACGCTCAATAGTTATAATTTCTTCTTAAATTTCGTTTTCGCTATCTGCCTACACACTCCAACCATCCGTTTCAATACATGCGTATTCTGTTGAATCGCTTAAGCCGCTGAAATCCGAGTCTGAATCCGAGCTAATGTCACTATATCTTACTGTTCTACCCACCATGGTTGTCTGTATTGGCATCACTACGTGACGTCACAGGAAAATGGACGGGTGGATTTACAGATAGAGATAATCAGGCATGGGCAAAATTTTGAAAAGAACTTCGAAAAATAAAATAAGCCACTGGGAACTGATTTGTATTGGTTTTAACCCTTCTGAAATTGTGATAATGTTCCCCTTTAAGTCTATGGTGACGTTTCTGCGTGGTTGGCTTGTCCACTGTTGCGTTTGGACCTGTTCTTCCTTCAGTCAACGCCCCCAGGTTCTTTTATGACACATAAGCTGGTTTTAAATCAATCAGAGACAGAGGTTGCTAATTTTGATATTTTTAATCCAAAGCGCCTTGGGAGATCAGTCTAGATACAGCAGTTCAATCGCACGGTCAAAATTGATCTAACCTAAAAATCCCAGTTTCTCCCCCCTCCCTCACTCTCACCTCCCCTCTTCTTCTCCTCCCTACCTCGGACAGTTGAGATAACAGATTGTTATGGCTTCATTGCCACATTCCAAATTCAAGGTCTATGTAAAAGGCTCACACTTTAGCTGTTCTAAAATCTGACTAGGAAATAAAAAGACAACCAAATCCAACACTACCCATAGGCATACTTGCCAACCCTCCGGATTTTCCCGGGATACTCCCGCACCGTAACACAACATAAACACAACAGAACAAAAACCCGCAAGCCCTTGCAGCACTAACTCTTCCGGGACTCTACAATAATATCTACGGCTTTTGGAGCTCGGTGCACAACTGCACGCAGAACAAGGAGGAGATGAAGCACAGACAGTCATGGCGACGACGAGTAAGATGAAGAAGTACGCTCGCAACTTCCAAAATTACTGGACATTTTTTTTGTTTTATTTCATCCAGGACAGCTTAAAGGGGAAGTGAGATGCTGCCTGCACCTCAACCCCTCCCAAACCACACCCCCGCAACCACGGCAACTTTGAGACCTCCAAATTCGGGAGATAGGGGTGTCGGGGGAGGGTTAAGGTGGCCGGGGTTTGGTGGTAGCAGGGGGTGTATATTGTAGCGTCCCGGAAGAGTTAGTGGGTTCTGGGTATTTGTTCTGTTGTGTTTATGTTGTGTTACGGTGCAGATGTTCTCCCGAAATGTGTTTGCCATTCTTGTTTGGTGTGGGTTCACAGTGTGGGCGCATATTTGTAACAGTGTTAAAGTTGTTTATACGGTTGACCAAGTATGCCTTGCATTCACTTCTGTGTGTGTAAAAGCGGACGTGACGACATGTTGTAGAGGTCGCTAAAGGCAGTGTCTTTAAGGCACGCCCCCCATATTGTCGTCCGGGTGGAAATCGGGAGAATGGGTGACTTAGGGGATTTCCGGAGGGGCACTGAAATTCGGGAGTCTCTCAGAAAAATTGGGAGGGTTGGCAAGTATGGTTTCCAGTGAGGGTTAGACTCCGCCAAGGCCGCCCTTTCTCACAGATTCTGTCCATAACTTTTATGGACAGAATTTGTAGGCGCAGTCAGGGCGTTGAGGGGATCCGGTTTGGTGGCTGCAGGATTAGGTCTCTGCTTTTTGCAGATGATGTTCATCTGGCCAGGATCTTCAGCTCTCACTGGATCGGTTGGCAGCAGAGTGTGAAACGACTGGGTTGGGAATCAGCACCTCCAAGTCCGAGTCCATGGTTCTCGCCCGGGTAAAGGGTGGAGTGCCATATCCGGGTTGGGGAGGAGCTCTTGCCCCAAGTGGAGGAGTTCAAGTACCTCAGAGTCTTTTTCACGAGTGAGGGAAGAGTGGATCGTGAGATCGACAGGCGGATCGGTGCGGCGTCTTCAGTAATGCGGACGCTGTATCGATCCGTTGTGGTGAAGAAGGAGCTGAGCCGGAGGGAAAAGCTCTCAGTTTATTGGTCAATCTACATTCCCATCCTCACCTATGGTCATGAGCTTTGGGTTATGACCGAAAGGACAAGATCACGGGTACAAGCGGCTGGAATGAGTTTCCTCCACCGGGCGGCGGTTCTCTCCCTTAGAGATAGGGTAAGAAGCTTTGCCATACGCGGGGAACTCAAAGTAAAGCCGCTGCTCCTCCACATGGAGAGGAGCCAGATGAGGTGGTTTTTGCATCTGGTCAGGATGCCACCTGAACGCCTCCCTAGAGAGGTGTTTAGGGCAAGTCCAAACGGTAGGAGGCCACGGAGAAGACCCAGGACACGATGGGTAGACTGTGTCTCCCGGCTGGCCTGGGAACGCCTCGGGATCCCCCGGGTAGAGCTGGATGAAGTGGCTGGTGAGAGGAAAGTCTGGGCTTCCCTGCTTAGGCTGCTGCCCCCCACGACCCGACCTCGGATAAGCAGAAGAAGATTGATGGATGGATGGCACTTCAACAGCGTCTGCTCCCCGTCATCTTTTGTTATAGCGGTGTAGCGTGCCAACAACCATGCCGGAAACGGATTCACCAAAGTTTCTTGGGTGAATAATTTAAACTCACTACACAGGTATGTTTTAGCACTTTCATCGTAAACTTACCGACAGATATAAGTAAGAACTTTATACTACTTTATATTAGAAATGGCAACAGCGGAGGATGAATGTCCCATAACAAAAAGATAGAGAAAAATCAGAAGCTTGTCGACTACTTATCCACGGACTACCAAGGCGGACGCGGGCTATTTTTCAGGATTAATGCAGATCCCAAATACAGATCAGCAGGTACCAAAAGTTAAGAAAACACCAGATAATATGTCTTACACCATAATAAACAGTACGATCCATCAAGCGGTGTGGCTTCATAGCTTACCAAAGTCCTACTAAAACATGGCCACAAATACCCCTACAGGAGAGAGTTAGATCGGCTGGCGTCCTGGTGCAGCCTCAACAACCTGGAGCTGAACGCCCAGAAAACAGTGGAGATGATCATGGACTTCAAGAAAGTCAAAGCCCCACCATCCCCCCTTTCCCTGATTGACTCTCCCACCCCCGTCTCAATTGTGGACTCCACCCGTTTCTTGGGCACCACCATCACCCAGGACCTCAAGTGGGTGATGGTGAAGGCCCAGCAGAGGATGCCGATGAGTCCGCCTACAGGAGAGAGGTGGACCGGCTGGCGTTCTGGTGCAGTCTCAACAACCTGGAGCTGAATGCCCAGAAAACAGTGGAGATGATCATGGATTTCAGGAAAGTCAAAGCCCCACCATCCCCCCCTCACCCTGATTGACTCTCCCACCCCCGTCTCAACTGTGGACTCCATCCGTTTCTTGGGCACCAACATCACCCAGGACCTCAAGTGGGAGCCGACCATAGGCTCCCTCATCAAGAAGGCCCAGCAGAGGATGGCGATGAGTCCGCCTACAGGAGAGAGGTGGACTGGCTGGCGTCCTGGTGGAGTCTCAACAACCTGGAGCTGAACGCCCAGAAAACAGTGGAGATGATCATGGACTTCAGGAAAGTCAAAGCCCCACCATCCCCCCCTCACCCTGATTGACTCTCCCACCCCCGTCTCCATTGTGGACTCCATCCGTTTCTTGGGCACCTTCATCACCCAGGACCTTAAGTGGGAGCCGACCACTGGCTCTCTCATCAAGAAGGCCCAGCAGAGGATGGCGATGAGTCCGCCTACAGGAGAGAGGTGGACTGGCTGGCGTCCTGGTGCAGTCTCAACAACCTGGAGCTGAACGCCCAGAAAACAGTGGAGATGATCATGGACTTCAGGAAAGTCAAAGCCCCACCATCCCACCCTCACCCTGATTGACTCTCCCACCCCCGTCTCCATTGTGGACTCCATCCGTTTCTTGGGCACCACCATCACCCAGGACCTTAAGTGGGAGCCGACTATCAGCTCCCTCATGAAGAAGGCCCAGCAGAGGATGGCGATGAGTCCGCCTACAGGAGAGAGGTGGACTGGCTGGCGTCCTGGTGCAGTCTCAACAACCTGGAGCTGAACGCCCAGAAAACAGTGGAGATGATCATGGACTTCAGGAAAGTCAAAGCCCCACCATCCCACCCTCACCCTGATTGACTCTCCCACCCCCGTCTCAATTGTGGACTCCATCCGTTTCTTGGGCACCACCATCACCCAGGACCTTAAGTGGGAGCCGACCATCAGCTCCCTCATCAAGAAGGTCCAGCAAAGGATGTACTTCACTGCGGCAGCTGAGTAAACTTAAGGTGCCGACCGAGATGCTGGTGCAGTTCTCCACAGCCATCATCGAGTCCATCCTCACCTCCTCCATCACCGTGTGGTTCCCCGCCGCCACAGTCCGGGGCAAGCATGGACTGCAGCGCATGGTACATGCTGCTGAGACGGCGATTGGCTGCAAACTCCCACCCCTCCAGGACCTGTTCTCCTTCAGGACCAGGAGGCGTGTGGGTCGGATCACAGCCGACTATTCTCCCCTCTCAGGCAGGAGACTACGGTCCATCCAGACCCACACCTCCCGCCACCTGAACAGTTTCTTCCCCTCGGCCATGAGAAACATGAACAATAACAAGATCTGATAGCGATTGCACTAAGTACAATTCCTAGTTTGTGAACCCGTTCTCAAACAATGGCCATAAAAACTCTTCTGATTCTGATTCTTTTGAGCGCCATGTGTAATGTTCTATATTCTCGATGGAACATATAAAATGTTGGTGTTGTTTACTTGAGTCATACTGCAGTCTACACATATCTCTTATGTGTGACTGCCATCTACTGCTCACACTTATCATTACACCATGCACCAAAAAAAAATAGCTCGGAGGTCGGTAAGCACAACCAGAATTATTCCATACATTAGGCAATCCGGGTTATAAGGCGCATTGTCGGGTTTTGAGAAAATTCCGGGAAATACGGTACATGGACACTCTGCTGGCTTCCTGATGGACTGGACTCTCACATTATTAATGAACATAATTCAATCATGACACCCACTACCCGCCCCAAGGTTTCTTTTCTGCTACCAGGTAGGGCTTTTGGAGTTTTTCCCCTTGCCCAGATGTGGGTTCAGATCCGCAGGTGTTGTGTTTTTTTGCGAAGCCCTTTGAAGCACATTTGATCAAGGACTACATCGATTAATGTTCAGGTACCCGCACACGGAGTATACCAGGTGTGTGATCAAAAGGTCACAAAAAGTCAAGTTCCAGACCAAAGGACAATTTCCTTTGAAGTCCTCCCTCTGGAGTCTCCACTGGCCTTCTCTGCCACACTGAATCTGATCAAAGCATCCTCAGAAACCTTGGGGTTGTGTTCTATCAGTCAAAGTCTTTGGAAGGGTCACGGTCATCGACTGACCAAAAACGGTTTGTAATCACCTCAGAAATATTTCTCGAGCGAGAAATGTTGCTGTCAATATTTGGATCTAGAAATGATCATTCACACGTTCATTTAATCTAGTATTGACTATAGCAAGTCTCAGTCAATGCTAAAGAGACTTCAGACTAGTGTATATTTTGGCACCGGTACCAAAATGTGTTCAGATACTTTTCGGTACTTTTCGAAATAAAGGGGACCACAAAAATTTTTCGTTATTGTCTTTATTTGAACAAACAATCTTAGGGTACATGAAACATATGTTTATTATTGTCATTTAGTCCTTAAATGAAGTAGTGAACATACTAAACAACTTGTCTTTTAGTAGTAAGTACACAAACAAAGACTCCTAATTAGTCTGCAGTAACATATTGTGTCATTTATACACCTAATATTTTGTACACATTATGAGGGACAAACTGTAAAAAAAAATTTAAATTAATCCACTTGTTCATTTACTGTTAATATACACATTTAGGTATCGATCTGATACCAAGTAGTTGCAGGATCATACAATAAAATATAATACCCAATAAAACAATAATATGGTTAAAAAATACTGATGTAAAGGGTAGGTGTCGCGCTGTTTTCTGTTTTAACATGTTCTATCTACACTTCTGTTCAAATGTAATAATCCCTTATTCTTCTCTTCTTTGATATTTTACATTAGTTTTGGATGATACCTCAAACATTTAGGTATCGATCCGATACCTACTAGTTGCAGGATCATACAATAAAATATAATACCTAATAAAAAAAAAAAAATATGGTTAAAAAATACTGATATAAAGGGTAGGTGTTGCGCTGTTTTCTGTTTTAACATGTTCTATCTACACTTCTGTTCAAATGTAATAATGTGAATTGTGAATTATATTTATATAGCGCTTTTCTCTAGTGACTCAAAGCGCTTTACATAGTGAAACCCAATATCTAAGTTGCATTTAAACCAGTGTGGGTGGCACCGGGAGCAGGTGGGTAAAGTGTCTTGCCCAAGGACACAACGGCAGTGACTAGGATGGCGGAAGAGGGAATCGAACCTGCAACCCTCTAGTTACTGGCACGGTCACTCTACCAACCGAGCTATGCCGCCCCGTAGCATAATCACTTATTCCTCTCTTCTTTCATACTTTAAATTAGTTTTGGATGATACTTCACACATTTAGGTATCGATCCGATACCAAGTATTTGCAGGATCATACAATAAAATATAATACCTAATAAAACAATAATATGGTTAAAAAATACTGATGTAAAGGGTAGGTGTCGCGCTGTTTTCTGTTTTAACATGTTCTATCTACACTTCTGTTCAAATGTAATAATCCCTTATTCTTCTCTTCTTTGATATTTTACATTAGTTTTGGATGATACCTCAAACATTTAGGTATCGATCCGATACCTAGTAGTTGCAGGATCATACAATAAAATATAATACCTAATAAAACAATAATAATATGGTTAAAAAATACTGATGTAAAGGGTAGGTGTCGCGCTGTTTTCTGTTTTAACATGTTCTATCTATACTTCTGTTCAAATGTAATAATCCCTTATTCTTCTCTTCTTTGATACTTTACATTAGTTTTGGATGATACTTCACACATTCAGGTATCGATCCGATACCAAGTAGTTGCAGGATCATACAATAAAATATAATACCTAATAAAACAATAATATGGTTAAAAAATACTGATGTAAAGGGTAGGTGTCGTGCTGTTTTCTGTTTTAACATGTTCTATCTACACTTCTGTTCAAATGTAATAATCCCTTATTCTTCTCTTCTTTGATATTTTACATTAGTTTTGGATGATACCTCAAACATTTAGGTATCGATCCGATACTTAGTAGTTGCAGGATCATACAATAAAATATAATACCTAATAAAAAAATAATAATATGGTTAAAAAATACTGATATAAAGGGTAGGTGTTGCGCTCTTTTCTGTTTTAACATGTTCTATCTACACTTCTGTTCAAATGTAATAATGTGAATTGTGAATTATATTTATATAGCGCTTTTCTCTAGTGACTCAAAGCACTTTACATAGTGAAACCCAATATCTAAGTTGCATTTAAACCAGTGTGGGTGGCACTGGGAGCAGGTGGGTAAAGTGTCTTGCCCAAGGACACAACGGCAGTGACTAGGATGGCGGAAGAGGGAATCGAACCTGCAACCCTCTAGTTACTGGCACGGTCACTCTACCAACCGAGCTATGCCGCCCCATAGCATAATCACTTATTCCTCTCTTCTTTCATACTTTAAATCAGTTTTGGATGATACTTCACACATTTAGGTATCGATCTGATACCAAGTAGTTGCAGGATCATAAAATAAAATATAATACCTAATAAAACAATAATAATATGGTTAAAAAATACTGATGTAAAGGGTAGGTGTCGCGCTGTTTTGTGTTTTAACAATGTTTATCTACACTTCTGTTCAAATGTAATAATCACTTATTCTTCTCTTCTTTCATACTTTACATTAGTTTTGGATGATACTTCACACATTTAGGTATCGATCCAATACTAAGTAGTTGCAGGATCATACAATAAAATATAATACCTAATAAAACAATAATAATATGGTTAAAAAATACTGATGTAAAGGGTAGGTGTCGCGCTGTTTTCTGTTTTAACATGTTCTATCTATACTTCTGTTCAAATGTAATAATCCCCTATTCTTCACTTCTTTTATACTTTACATTAGTTTTGATTGATACTTCACACATTTACGTATCGATCCGATACCAAGTAGTTGCAGGATCATACAATAAAATATAATACCTAATAAAACAATAATATGGTTAAAAAATACCGATGTAAAGGGTAGGTGTCACGCTGTTTTCTGTTTTAACATGTTCTATCTATACTTCTGTTCAAATGTAATAATCCCTTATTCTTCACTTCTTTGATACTTTACATTAGTTTTGGATGATACTTCACACATTTAGGTATCGATCCGATACCAAGTAGTTGCAGGATCATACAATAAAATATAATACCCATTAAACAATAATATGGTTAAAAAATACTGATGTAAAGGGTAGGTGTCGCGCTGTTTTCTGTTTTAACATGTTCTATCTACACTTCTGTTCAAATGTAATAGTCACTTATTCTTCTCTTCTTTGATATTTTACATTAGTTTTGATTGATACTTCACACATTTAGGTATCGATCCGATACCAAGTAGTTGCAGGATCATACAATAAAATATAATACCTAATAAAACAATAATATGGTTAAAAAATACTGATGTAAAGGGTAGGTGTCGTGCTGTTTTCTGTTTTAACATGTTCTATCTACACTTCTGTTCAAATGTAATAATCCCTTATTCTTCTCTTCTTTGATATTTTACATTAGTTTTGGATGATACCTCAAACATTTAGGTATCGATCCGATACCTAGTAGTTGCAGGATCATACAATAAAATATAATACCTAATAAAAAAATAATAATATGGTTAAAAAATACTGATATAAAGGGTAGGTGTTGCGCTCTTTTCTGTTTTAACATGTTCTATCTACACTTCTGTTCAAATGTAATAATGTGAATTGTGAATTATATTTATATAGCGCTTTTCTCTAGTGACTCAAAGCACTTTACATAGTGAAACCCAAAATCTAAGTTGCATTTAAACCAGTGTGGGTGGCATTGGGAGCAGGTGGGTAAAGTGTCTTGCCCAAGGACACAACGGCAGTGACTAGGATGGCGGAAGAGGGAATCGAACCTGCAACCCTCTAGTTACTGGCACGGTCACTCTACCAACCGAGCTATGCCGCCCCATAGCATAATCACTTATTCCTCTCTTCTTTCATACTTTAAATCAGTTTTGGATGATACTTCACACATTTAGGTATCGATCTGATACCAAGTAGTTGCAGGATCATACAATAAAATATAATACCTAATAAAACAATAATAATATGGTTAAAAAATACTGATGTAAAGGGTAGGTGTCGCGCTGTTTTGTGTTTTAACATGTTCTATCTACACTTCTGTTCAAATGTAATAATCACTTATTCTTCTCTTCTTTCATACTTTACATTAGTTTTGGATTATACTTCACACATTTAGGTATCGATCCAATACTAAGTAGTTGCAGGATCATACAATAAAATATAATACCCATTAAACAATAATATGGTTAAAAAATACTGATGTAAAGGGTAGGTGTCGCGGTGTTTTCTGTTTTAACATGTTCTATCTACACTTCTGTTCAAATGTAATAATCCCCTATTCTTCACTTCTTTTATACTTTACATTAGTTTTAATTGATACTTCACACATTTACGTATCGATCCGATACCAAGTAGTTGCAGGATCATACAATAAAATATAATACCTAATAAAACAATAATATGGTTAAAAAATACCGATGTAAAGGGTAGGTGTCACGCTGTTTTCTGTTTTAACATGTTCTATCTATACTTCTGTTCAAATGTAATAATCCCTTATTCTTCACTTCTTTGATACTTTACATTAGTTTTGGATGATATTATGAAGGCGAACAGAAGCTGTAGGAGCACTTGCATTCAGAGGAGGGGAGCTATGCGCCGATTTTTGGATATAGCGAAACAGATTAGCATGCTAATGTAAGCGAGTAAACGTTAACATGCTAAAAAAGGAGAAATGCTAGCACATTTTGTAAGATGGTCGACAGTAACATCCGGCTGTAGTCCGCCAATGTTGTTTTAGTTGTCAAGTAACATGTAATACAAGGATGTGACCGACTTTATGCCACTGGTTTTCAAACACTACAGTCTGCTGTGTCTTGGGAGATTATGTAGTTTGGGTTAAAAATATTTTTTTGCAAAACCAGTAATCATAAAGGTGTCAGCCGGAAGCTAATTGCTTTTATGGTTTTCGGAAACAGCGGGAGGCATAGTGCAGGTAAAATTGGGTCTAATGCTTAAACCAAAAGTAAACAAAAAGTGAGAGCCCCAAGAAAAGGCATCGAAGCTTAGGGAAGGCCTTGCAGAACTAAAATAAAACTGAACTGGTTACAAAGTAAAGAAAAACAGAATGCTGGACGACAGCAAAGACTTACTGTGGAGCGAAGACGGCGTCCACAGTGTACATCCCAACATGACATGACGATCAAAAATGTCTACACAAAGAAGGATACACAAAGCAGATGCGGGGAAATATCGCTCAAAGGAAGACATGAAACTGCTACAGGAAAACACCAAAAAAAGAGAAAAAAAACAAGACAAGAAGTAAAAGACTACACACAGGAAAACAGCAAAAAAAGTGAAAATGAGTCAGGGTGTGACGTGACAGGTGGTGACATTACACCTACTTTGAGACAAGAGCTGTATTGATGCATGCTTGCTTATGCTTTAAAGTCATATCCAACAATTGTGAGGACCAGATTATTCTGTCAATATCCACTTACATCTTTTAAAGACCTCTGCTGCTGCTGCTGTGACTCCGCATTTTTTCAATGAAAAAAAATGTGCCTTGGCTCAAAAAAAGGTTGAAAAACACTGCTTTACACGACGTACCCAACACAACACCACACTACACAACGCGGCATACTTTACGCAACACTTTACACAACATGACGTACTTTATGCGACATACCTTACGCAACACTTTACACAACGTGACGTACTTTATGCAACATACTTTACGCAACACTTTACGCAACGTGACGTACTTTAGGCAACATGACATACTTTACGCAACGCATTTTACGCATCGCAATTTACGCGACACACTTTACACCACGTACATTACGTTATGTACTTTACGCAACGTACTTTACGCAACATGACATATTTTACACAACACACTTTATGCAACGTACTTTACGCAACATGACATATTTTACGCAACGCACTTTATGCAACGTACTTTACGCAACATGACATATTTTACGCAACGCACTTTATGCAACGTACTTTACGCAACATGACATATTTTACACAACACACTTTATGCAACGTACTTTACGCAACATGACATATTTTACGCAACGCACTTTATGCAACGTACTTTACGCAACGCACTTTACGCAACGTGACGCAACATACTTTACACACAGTGACATACTTTACGCAATGTACTTTACGCGACACACATTACGCAACATACTTTACGCAACATGACATACTTTACGCAACATGACATACTTTAGGCAACACACTTTATGCAACGCACTTTACGCAACGTGACATACTTCACGCAACATACTTTACGCAACGCACTTTACGCAACGTGACGCAACATACTTTACACAGTGACATACTTTACGCAACGTACTTCAAGCGACACACATTACACAACGTACTTTACGCAACATGACATACTTTAGGCAACGCACTTAATGCAACGCACTTTACGCAACGCACTTTACGCAACGTACTTTACGCAACACACTTTACGCAACGTGACATACTTTACGCAACGTACTTTACGCAACGCACTTTACGCAACGTGACGCAACATACTTTACGCACAGTGACATACTTTGCGCAACGTACTTCACGCGACATACTTTACGCAACGTACTTTACGCAACATGACATACTTTGCGCAACATGACATACTTTAGGCAACGCACTTTATGCTACGCACTTTACGCATCGCGACATACTTTACGCAACATACTTTACGCAACGCACTTTACGCAACGTGACGCAACATACTTTACGCACAGTGACATACTTTACGCAACGTACTTCACACGACACACATTACGCAACGTACTTTACGCAACATGACACACTTTACGCAATGTACTTTACGCGACACACATTACGCGACGTACTTTACACATTGTGACATACTTTACGCAACGCAGCATGAGTTACTTTAGGCAAGGCACTGTACGCGACGCACTTTACACAACGTACATTACGTTACGTACTTTACGCAACACGACATACTTTACGCAACGTATGGTGACGTACTTCACTTTTACGCGGGGTAATTTACGCAACGCAACGTGACATACTTTACGTAAAGTACTTTACGCAACGTGACATAATTTTATGCAACATGGCGTACTTTTACTTCACCTGTTTTGTGCAGCGCTTTGAGATTTTATCTGTGAAAAGCTTAATCAATAAAATGGACTCACTTACCTTCACGCCGTCTTGTTAGTACTCCTGTCCCGAAGTCGCCGCCATCTCCACGCCATCTAGATCTTGGGCACCAGCCTCCTTGGGGACCAGCTCCAACTGGCCTGACCTCGCAGCCCTCAACATCAGAGAATACAACCAACATCAACATCCAGGAAGTAATAAACTCAATAAAACTGTTTAGCTCCACCCACCAGAGGAGTTGGACAGTCTGATCACTTCCATCTGAATAAGTTTGCCCACCCTTACCAAAACAATCCTAGGCACTAAACTCCCCAGTGAGACCAGCACAGTGAAAGACGCTCTGAAATCCCTTCCCCGGTCTTTGAAGACACCTAAGATGTTTGGAAGGAGCGACTTCCAGGCTTATGGACAAAACACGCACCCATGGACTACTACTACTACTACTACTACTACTAGGCATTCACACCCCCCCACACCCCAAACCCAAAGTCTTGAGTTCATATGTGCCGTAAATGTGGATTTGTTGCTCGAGGGTTTTTTGTAGTCTCAAACTGAAACCCTAGCACCACCCCACCAGGAACTGAGATTAGGACTTCTCCTCCCACGTTGACCATGTTTTTTCCTTTTTTACGGAGCGCCGCCAGTCTTCCTGTTCAACGTACGCCCGCTACGTACTATACTGCCGCTAAAAAGTACCAGTCCCCGTACCCTCTTTTTTTAAAATGAGCAGGACATCGCATTGTCACGTCATGATTGCTGGTTTTACGAGCGGAGGAGCATGTTCGGCAGCGCACGATCACAGTACTTGCTCGGTTGCTCCAAAACTTGTATGTACCTTTCAGCATTAATGGGCCTTTAACACTTTGCGGATGGTTCTTTTCCTCTTTGGTCCACGTCCACAGTTCCAAAAAAAAAAAACAATTGTGGACTCGTCACACCACAGAACACTTTTACACTTTGCGTCAGTCCATCTTAGATGAGCTCGGGCCAAGCCAAGCCGGCGGTGTTTCTGGGTGTTGTTGATACATAGCTGTGGCTATGCATGGTAGAGTTTTAACTCACACTTACAGATGTAGCGACCGACTGTAGTTACTCACATTGGTTTTCTGAAGGGTTCCTGAGCACATGTGGTGATATCCTTTACACACTCATGTCACTTTGTGATGCAGTACCGCCTGAGGGATCCAAGGTCTGTAATATCGCAAACATGCAGTGATTTCTCCAGATTCTCTGAACCTTTTGATGATATTACGGAGCGTAGTTGGTGAGTCCCTAAATTCCTTACAATACCTCGTTGAGAAATGTTGTTCTAAAACTGTATTAGTTGACTAAGTGGTGACCCTCGCCCCGTCCTTGTTTGTGTACGACGGAAGCTGCTTTTATACCCAATCATGGCACTCACCTGTCCCCAATTAGCCCGTTCACCTGTGGGATGTTCCAAATAAGTGTTTGATGAGCAATTCCTCGACTTTCTCAGTCTTATTTGCCACTTGTTCCAGCTTTTTTAAAACATGTTGCAGGCGACATGCTTCACTACACGCCGTAGCTCACCGCTAACGACGCTGTTCCTGAATGTAAACAAACGCCCTGGGTGGATCTACACCTGACATCCACTGTGATGATACCAAGTACAAGAGCATATCTGGTCGATACTACGATGACTGCATTGATATTTTGTATCGTCACATTAATTTTTTATTTTTCAAAATTTTTTTTAAGGTCAATTGAGCGTTGCTTCGGCACGACCTTGAAGGATGCAGAGAACGATTTATTACTTACAAGGCGGCGGGGAACCCAAAAGAGCAGACGACGTATCGGTCTGGAAAAGGAAGAGCAAGAACGATCCAGCGCTGAAGGAGGGACCCAGGTGGAACTAAACAGAACTAATTAAAGGAGGAACAGGTGTGCTGACATGACATGGAACGGAAAGTAAAAAAAAGTGCTGCAAAAACACAGGGACTAAACAGGAAGCACTGTCAAAACAAGAGCACCAGGACAGGAAGTGGGTCCAAACACAGGAAAACCCAAACATAACCAAACTGTCAGTAGCACTTTTGACAACTATGTTTATAAAGTCATGAAATATGTCCCTGAGGACATATTAACTACTTGGTATCGGATCGACACCTAAATGTGTGGTATCATCCAAAACTAATGTCAAGTATCAAAGAAGAGAAGAATAAGTGATAATTATATTTGAACAGAAGTGTAGATAGAACATTTAAAAACAGAAACCAACGTGTCACCTACCCTTTACATCGAAAATTTTCAACCATATTATTGGTTTATTAGGCAATATATTTTATTGTATGATCCTGCAACTACATGGTATCAGATCGATACCTATTTGTGTAGTATCCTCCAAAACTAATTTAAGTATCAAAAAACAGAAGAATAAGTGATTAATATATTTGAACAGAAGTGTAGATAGAACATTTAAAAACAGAAACCAACGTGTCACCTACCCTTTACATCGATATTTTTCAACCATATTATTGGTTTATTAGGCATTATATTTTATTGTATGATCCTGCAACTACTTGGTATCAGATCGATACCTAATTGTGTAGTATCCTCCAAAACTAATTTAAGTATCAAAGAACAGAAAAATAAGTGATTATTACATTTGAACAAAAGTGTAGATAGAACATTTAAAAACAAAAACCAGCGTGTCACCTACCCTTCACATCGAAAATTTTCAACCATATTGTTGGTTTATTAGGCATTATATTTTATTGTATGATCCCACAACTACTTGGTATCGGATCGACACCTAAATGTGTGGTATCATCCAAAACTAATGTCAAGTATCAAAGAAGAGAAGAATAAGTGATTATTATATTTGAACAGAAGTGTAGATAGAACATTTAAAAACAGAAACCAGCGTGTCACCTACCATTTACATCGAAATTTTTCAACCATATTGTTGGTTTATTAGGCATTATATTTTACTGTATGATCCTGCAACTACTTGTTATCGGATCGACACCTATATGCGTGGTATCATCCAAAACTAATATAAAGTATCAAAGAAGAGAAGAATAAGTGATTATTACATTTGAACAGAAGTGTAGATAGAACATTTAAAATCAGAACCCAGCGTGTCACCTACCCTTTACATCAAATTTTTTCAAGCATATTATTGGTTTATTAGGCATTATATTTTGTTGTAGGATCCTGCAACTACTTGGTATCGGATCGACACCTAAATGTGTGGTATCCTCCAAAACTAATGTCAAGTATCAAAGAAGAGAAGAATAAGTGATTATTATATTTGAACAGAAGTGTAGATAGAACATGTTGAGACATAAATATTGACAGTAAATAAACAAGTGGATTATTAATCAATTTTTTACAGTTTGTCCTTTACAATATCGACAAAATAATAGGTGTATAAATTACACAATATGTTACTGCATACGTCAGCAGACTAATTAGGAGACTTTGTTTATTTATAGCCCTGTGATGAGATGGCAACTTGTCCAGGGTGTACCCCGCCTTCCGCCCGATTGTAGCTGAGATAGGCGCCAGCACCCCCCCGTGACCCCAAAAAGGGAATAAGCGGTAGGAAATGGATGTATGTATGTTTATTTATATGGGGCGGTATAGCTGGGTTGGTAGAGCGGCCGTGCCAGCAACTTGAGGGTTCCGGGTTCGATCCCCGCTTCCGCCATTCGAGTCACTGCCGTTGTGTCCTTGGGCAAGACACTTTACCCACCTGCTCCCAGTGGCCACCCACACTGGTTTGAAAATGAAACTTAGATATTGGGTTTCATTATGTAAAAGTGCTTTGAGTCACTAGAGAAAAACGCTATATAAAAATAATTCACTTCACTTCTTACTACTTTAAGGACTAAATTACAATAATAAACATGTTTGATGTACCCTAAGATTTTTTGGGTCGAAATAAGGATAATAATGACATTTTTTGTGATACCCCTTTTTTTGTTGTATCGGGATACATTTTGGTTCTGGTACCAAAATATTGGTATGGGGACAACAATAATGTCTGCCATTGAACTGGAAACTGATTTTGTTTGTGTGTTTTTAAGAAACAAACGACAATAAAGTTCTGTTCTTAATAACTGAAGTGGACACAAGCAGGAAAGCGACTAATTAGTAAAGGAAGCGAAAACGAAAGTGAAAGTGAAAGTGAAAGCAAGACAGACGATAAGAACACCATGAAGTTGAGATAGTCCATCTATTTTCTACCGCTTATTCCCTTTTTTTTGGGGGGGGGGGGGGGGGGGGCGCGGGGTCGCGGGGGGCGCCGGGGCCTATCTCAGCTACAATCGGGCGGAAGGCGGGGTACAGCCTGGACAAGTCGCCACCTCATCGCAGAAGTTGAGATATTTGTCACCAAAAAATAAAAGCATGAAGGTGAGACAGTTCAAGTTCACCCTCCACAGGTGTCTGAAAAGCAGCAAGAAGACAGAGTTTCGATGATGACGACTCCCAAAAAATAGTCACTGCTTGTTCTCGCCAGGGAAGGATTATGTCTGGCTGATGTACGTCTTCTTGTCTCGCTCCGCCCACAGACCGGCTTTATTCCCGCCAGCCTTAAGACGCCGAAAGCAAAGAAAGGAAAAAATAAAATGAAACAATCAAAAGCAATAAATAAACTTAATCTTCTCAGATTATGTTTGCTATTTTGTTTTTTTACACTCCCTGCCTGCTTTAGTAGTGTTAGATGTAACACGTACATCCATCCATTTTCTACCGCTTATTCTCTTTTGGGGACGCGGGGGGCGCTGGCGCCTATCTCAGCTACTGTAAAGTCATGTATAGTGTAGTTCCAGACTGGGCCGGCTCACACACTTGGCGGGCAAACAAGCACTCAAACTATTGCAATGTTTCATTATGAATATTAACAAGTGTTAGTGATATTGTTATTATAAATATTATAAATATTACATTTTTCCCACTAACTTTAATATGTGAAGATGTCAAAAGCAGGGAAAAACACAAACAACACACAAAGAAAAGGGGGAGGGGCCTATCCTCAGGTGTATGTCTTTGGAGGTGGGACGGGCCTATCCTCAGGTGCATGTCTTTAGAGGTAGAAGGGGCCTGTCTTCAGGTACATGTCTTTGGAGGTGGGAATAGTCTATCTACAGGTGCATGTCTTTTTGAGGTGGGAGGGGCCTATCCACAAGTGCATGTTTTTGGAGGTGGGAGGGGACTTACCCCAGGTGTATGTCTTTGGAGGTGGGAGGGGCCTATCCCCATGTGTATGTCTTTGGAGGTGGGAGGGGACTTACCCCAGGTGTATGTCTTTGGAGGTGGGAGGGGCCTATCCCCAGGTGTATGTCTTTGGAGGTGGGAGGGGCCTATCCCTATGTGCATGTCTTTGGAGGTGGGAAGGGCCTACCCCCAGATGTATGTCTTTAGAGGTGGGAGGGGCCTATCCCTAGGTGCATGTCTTTGGAGGTGGGAGGGGCCTAACCCCAGGTGCATGTCTTTGGAGGTGGGAAGGGCCTATCCCCAAGTGCATGTCTTTGTGTGGGAGGGGCCTAACCCGAGGTGCATGTCTTTAAAGGTGGGAGGGGCCTATCCTCAGGTGCATGTCTTTAGAGGTAGGAGGGGCCTATCCCTAGTTGTATGTCTTTGGAGGTGGGAGGGTCCTATCTACAGGTGCATGTTTTTTTGAGGTGGGAGGGGCATTTCCCCAGGTGCTTGTCTTTGGAGGTGGGAGGGGCCTATCCTCAGGTGCATGTCTTTAGAGGTAGGAGGGGCCTATCCTCAGGTGCATGGCTTTAGAAGTAGGAGGGGCCTGTCCTCAGGTGCATGTCTTTGGAGGTGGGAGGCGCCTATCCCTAGATATATGTCATTAGAGGTGGGAGGGGCCTATCCCTAGGTGCATGTCTTTGGCGGTGGGAAGGGCTTATCCCCGGTGCATGTGTTTGGAGGTGGGAGGGGCCTATCCCCAAGTGCATGTCTTTGTGTGGGAGGGGCCTAACCCCAGGTGCATATCTTGAAATTGGGAGCGGCCTATCCCCAGGTGCATGTCTTTAGAGGTGCGAGGGGCCTATCCCTCGTTGCATGTCTTTGGAGGTGGGAGGGGCCTATCCCCAAGTGAATGTTTTTGTGTGGGAGGGGCCTAACCCCAGGTGCATGTTTTGAAAGTGGGAGCGGCCTATCCCCAGGTGCATGTGTTTGGAGGTGGGAGGGGCCTATGCCCAGTTATATGTTTTTGGAGGTGGGAGGGGCCTATCCCCAAGTGCATGACTTTGTGTGGGAGGGGCCTAACCCCAGGTGCATGTCTTTGGAGGTGGGAAGGGCCTATCCCCAGGTGCATGCTGGAGGGCGGTCAGGGGGAGAACATGCAAACTCCACACAGAAAGACCCGGCGCATGGGGATCGAACCCAGAACCTTCTTAATGTACATACATACATACATACTTTTTTATTATTCATTTAGTTTTTTTTTTTAACATTTCCAGAACAAACTACTGCTATTAATGCTACTTTCCATTCCTCATTTTGTTATCTTTATTAAACTCTCTAAAGCTCCTCCTCCCCTGACTACACACCATTGATAGAAAATGTGTTTGCTGTACTTTATTTACTCTCTGCCTTTCTTCTTTTTGGATCCCAGGTTCACTGGATTGATGTTCCTGCACTCATTTAAACTCGGCTACTTTTGTGTGTTTGATGCCTGCAGCCATTAGGGAAAAAAAAAACAAAAAAACACTTCAGCCGTAGCAATGAAATCAAAGAAGCTATTTTTTTTTATTTTCACGACAACACAACTTTAAACAAGCGGCCATAACGATGTCCGGTGGACATAAAGCAACGAGGTGGTGTGGAGCAGAAGAAACTTCCAGATGGTTACCAAACTTAGGTGCACGTGTCCCAAGACGACAAATATGGTTTGCTAGCACAGCAACGATATGGAGAAAAGACAAGACGGACATATTTGTAAGAATGGTGTGTGAATGCTCCAATGCTGAAGTTGAAGTGAAATGCTGAAAGAATGTAGTATGAATGTAAGAATAGTTTGAATCTCCAGGAAAAATTGGTCGAGAAATGTTGAAGTAGTACCTGTGTTTTAAATGAAAAATGGTTGTGGATGGGGGCGTGGCCTGCAGGCCTGCAGCGAGGCGGGATGTGCCATGACCGGCCTGCGGACCCGCAGGCTACGCCCCCTCCACATACCTTTACTGCCAGACGCAGCGGGAGAGGAATTCGGCTACGGCCATCTGCGCCCCAGGTCTGTGGATCACTATAAAATTTCGGGGTTGTAAACCTAGATAACAACGGGTGATACCAGCGTTGGCATCTTTCATGCGGTGGAGCCACTGGAGGGGTTTGCGGTCCGAGCAGAGACTGAATGAGCGCACCAGGAGGTAGTACTGGAGAGCCCCCCTCCACGGAGCTGTACCTCGGTCGGAGAGTTTCCGGCTGATGTAAAGGATGAGGCGGTCGACCTGCTGGGACAAAACCGCTCATGTGACACTCGTGATTTAGGGCTATATAAGTAAACTTTGATTGATTGATTGATTGATTGATTGATTGATTGATTGATTAATTGATTGATTGATTGATTTTGAGTGGGGAAAAAATGTCCTGGAAAAACCTGGAATCCTGGAAAATCTAGGAACTTTTGGAATTTGTCAAGGGAAAACCCGCGATTCCCGAATAGCCTGAACAGTTTGAAGTTGGAACGCTTTGAATCTGGGAAATAAGAAGAAGAAGAAGAAATTGATCAATTTTGGTGTAGAAAACCATAAGTTTTTAATGCATTCACACAATTTGTAGAAATTTTGGGAGCTACGAGGATCTCGTGTGTGTGTGAGAGAACTGCTGATAGGTTGTGAAGGTCTGCATCTTGACTGAAGGACAGATGGACTCCGGCAGATGGCAGATGATGTCAAACACATGTTGTCAACACGCAGTGAGCCACACCACCACCGCGCTGCCAAGCAATACACACTAATAATAGAAGCTGTGTGCTCCGGCTAATGTAGTCCAGTATTCACCACGTTACTTTCACTACTATCAAGTATTTAAATACTTTCATGTAGGTTAAAATTTGGAAAATAACATATACAAAGTTCAATGAACATGTTTGTGTGGACGTTTTCTTACACAATGACTAGGGAAGGTTGTTTGGATTGGGTCATATAAGTGAATGCTGTGTACACATCATGGTCACTGACCTGAGTTGCGCACCTCGTCCACAAGATGGCGACAATTAGACACCCGTCAGACCCCTGGGTATATATATTTAATGTAGAAATCACCTTGCACAGCCCTTATTCAAATTGAACCTGTGTCTGGGTTTTGGGCAGCCTTGGTCTAAAAAAAACCAGGACTGCTTTGTTTGTGGATCGTTTGTGTTGACTTTTGCATGGGGGGCTCCAGTCCGGGTGAGAGACTTGAGTACCAGTTTTTGTCCCCAAGTTCTACCACCAAGCACGTCAAGTTTATGTTAGATTCATGTTTACTAACAGAATGTTTTTAATGACCCGAAATAAAATAATCCAACAAAGTCATCATAAGAGGTCACATCCACCATGCTCGCTGTCAGAATAGTCGTATATAAGTTATCACACATCTTGTTTACTTGCAGTTCAGGTTGCCCTGCGTGAAGACCAGTGGCCCTGGTTACTATCCACTTGTGCTCACAAAGCTGTCCTTGTTGTCTTATCAAACAAAGGCGGACAGTTTGTAAATCTCCACTGTGTGTCTGGAATGCGCCTGGCCGTAGAAGTGTCTGTTTTTCAGATCTGGACAGCCACGGGAGGGGCCGTATCAGGACCCGAAGTCTCCGAGAAGAGAGGGGGCGAACCTGACATTGCTCCAAGCACATTTACTTTTAACTGTTTGTGTGTCATATGGGCCGGGCTGCATAATTTAACCCCTCCCCATAGAAGCAGCTTCAGCTATGTAATCAGAGAATGCCCAAATAAATGAGGAGGCGCTGTAACTTTTTCCTCACCCCACACTCTCCTCATGAGCTAAATTGAATCCTGTCTTTGTTTTATTCCTTGCTTCTTGTCCTGTTTAATAGAACGTTTGGTGTTTGAACCTGACCCTCGCTTTAGCCGTTAATTATTTATTTTCAGTCGCTTCCGTCCGTCCAGAAATACGCTCAGGAATGCAATCAAAGCTTGTAATTTCTCGCCCACCTCCATTGTGGCAGTCGACAATCGAACGTGTTGTCGGCATTATCGGTATTCAATTAAAAAAATGTTCCAATTGTCCTTCGAGTCCGCCCGGCAAATGTGTCCCTTCATCCTATTCATATCCCGAGATCCTTTGCAGGCTCAACTCTGAAAAAATATTTTTTAACATGGCGACGCTAGGTAAATGTATATTTATCTTTATCTATTCTTTTAAAATACAACTAAAAGCAGACATGTCAATATAGGATGTCAGCAGTTAAAATACGTTCCTAATGTCGAGGGACCTCCGTGCTCTTTGCCCCTCTCTTCACCCCGAGAGAGAGCCATATATCCGGCCATTGCAGACGGCTTGGTGCCTGGAGCTTTTTTCAACAAGGGAAGTAAAGCCTTACATCTTTTAAGGTACTTTTTTAGACCGCATTAAGTTGACTTAATGATGTTTTATTAATGCGTTTCTTACTGTGGAGGGGGGCGTGGCCTGAGGGCTTACAGTGGAACGGGTTGTGCCAGGGACCTCCGTGCTCTTTGCCCCTCTCTTCGCCCCAAGAGAGAGCCATATATCCGGCCATTGCAGACGGCTTGGTGCCTGGAGCTTTTTTCAACACGGAAAGTAAAGCCTTACATCTTTTAAGGTACTTTTTTAGACCGCAATAAGTTGACTTAATGATGTTTTATTAATGCGTTTCTTACTGTGGAGGGGGGCGTGGCCTGAGGGCTTACAGTGGAACGGGGTGTGCCAGGGACCTCCGTGCTCTTTGCCCCTCTCTCCGCCCCAAGAGAGAGACATATATCCGGCCATTGCAGACGGTTTGGTGCCTGGAGCTTTTTTCAACACGGAAAGTAAAGCCTTACATCTTTTAGGTACTTTTTTAGTCAGCATTAAGTTGACTTAATGATGTTTTATTAATGTGTTTATTACTGTGAAGGGGGGCGTGGCCTGCGGGCCTGCAGCGGAACGGGGTGTGCCAGGGACCTCCGCGCTCTTTGTCCCTCTCTTCACCCCAAGAGAGAGCCATATATCCAGCCATTGCAGACGGCTTGGTGCCTGGAGCTTTTTTCAACACGGAAAGTAATGCCTTACATCTTTTAAGGTACTTTTTTAAACCGCATTAAGTTGACTTAATGATGTATTATTATTGTGTTTATTACGGTGGTGGGGGGCGTGGCCTGCGGGCCTGCAGCAGAACGGGGTGTGCCAGGGACAACCGTGCTCTTTGCCCCTCTCTTCGCCCCAAGAGAGAGCCATATATCCAGCCATTGCAGACGGCTTGGTGCCTGGAGCTTTTTTCAATGCGGGAAGTAAAGCCTTACGTCTTTTAAGGTACTTTTTTAGACTGAAGTTGCAGGCCTGCAGCGGAACGGCGTGTGCCAGGACCGGCCTCGAAGTCAGCGACAGGTGCGTGGATGGCCCTGGTGGGCCTTGTTATCTAATCAAACTTTTTTTTTTATCTAATCGCTCTGTATAAGCAGCAGCCAGGACCCGCGAGGACGCACACACCCCCACGGCACCACCTCTCCCCTCGCTTGCTCTGTGGGGTGCCGGTGCTGGGCGCGTGGGGTTCTGTGAAAAAACAAAACAAAGGGAGAGTCACGTGCACAGTGCCGTGGGACCGGCGACACCTCCTCCTTCCGCTGCGCGCTCGGTCTGTGCGGAGTTGGGGCCAGTTGCGCCAGGTGGTCCTTGGCGAATGTCACTGCTGCTGCCAGGTCTCGGGGCCGGTGGTACCGGACCCAGGTCGCCGTCCGCGCAGGGATCACCTCCAGTAACTGCTCCGCGATCAGCAGATCCATCACCTGGTCGTCTCCCTCCTTCGGCTGCAGCCAGCGTGTCGCCGCCTCTCGGAGCCATTGACCCAGCACGAACGGGCGGTCCTCTGTCCCCAGGCACATCGTCCGGAACCGGCGCCGATGGTCCTTTAAGGCGCACCCGGTCCGCTCCAGCACCGCCCTCTTCAGGTCCGGGAAGCATCGACACGAGAGCCCGGGTTTCAGGATGTAATATGGGTTTATTTTCAGGGTTTGTCTCTCTGGGTTCGTGTCTGTGTCGCTCTCGCTCCAGCTCTCTCTGTCCTCCCGGCTGCTGCTTATACAGCGTGACAGGTGACTAGATAACAAGGCCCACCTGGGCCATCTATGCACCTGTCGCTGACTTTGGGGCCAGTCCTGGCACACCCCGTTCCGCTGCAGGCCCGCAGGCCTCGCCTCCCTCCACAATTACATATCTTCTAATAATAATAATAATAATAATAATAATAACACTAATAATAATAATGGATTAGATTTATATAGCGCTTTTTTAGACACTAAAAGAGCTTCACAGAGAAGTGAGAACCCATCTGTGACGGTCTCAAGCCGTTGTCTTGCTGGTTCCATGGACCACCAAGGAAGGACATGATTTTAAGCAGGTTTGACTTTCTTTATTTTTCAACACAACTTTGTCTGCGGTCGGGTCGCTCTTCCGCTGCGTCTCCCGTCTCCCTCTGCTCCTTGCGGACTTTCGCATCTTTTGACCACTGGTGCAACTTGAATCCGTCGATTGGTATGTGTTTGTTTGGCATTAAATGTGGGTGGAGGGAAAGGCTGGATACAAATATAGCTACAAATGAGGCATGACGATGCAATATGTACATACAGCTAGCCTAAATAGCATGTTAGCATCGATTAACATGCCGTGACCATTGATATGTCTGATTAGCACACTCCACGTAACTTGAATCCGTCCCTGATCGTGTTGTTACACCCTCCATTCGAAATAAAGTGAAAGTGAATAGTGAAGTATTCTAAACGTGTGCATGGGTGGAGCGATATTAGTCTTTGTGCATGGTTGCACGGTATTTGATTTTGATTAAATTATTTTGATCTCGCGTTTATTTATTTTTTTATTTTTTTTGTTGCTGTGCAGAATAACAACAGAGCAAAAATAAATGACACAAAACACGTTTGGTACACAAAAAATAATATGAAAATACAAATATTATGCTATCCTAATATTTACTGTTGCTGACATGTTGATACAGTATGATTGAGTGGTGTTGCTGTAGTGATATATGCAGAATGTGGCTTGGTATCGTTTTGCTGAAATAAGCAGGGGCGTCCATGAAAACTTTCTAAAACTTGGATGGCAACATATGTTGCTCTAAAACCTGTATGGACCTTTCAGCATTAATGGTGCCTTCACAGATGTGTAAGTTACCCATGCCTTGGGCACTAATACACCCCCATACCATCACACATGCTGGCGTTTCCACTTTGCGCCTAGAACAATCCGGATGGTTCTTTTCCCTCTTAGTTCCGGAAGAAAACACGACGTCCACAGTTCCCAAAAACAATTGGAAAAATGTTCCACTTTGCATCAGTTCATCTTAGATGAGCTCGGGCCCAGCGAAGCGTTTCCGGGTGTTGTTGATAAAAGGGCTTTGGCTTTGACAGAATGGGAACGACAAAAATGAAAGTTTCAAAAGAACGCCACGAGACGACTCCGGGACAGGTTTTTCTTTGTGGAATAATTGTTTCAATTCAGCACATCTCACAGCTGCAACAAGTCCCGCTCGTGTCCTCATTAAGCCAGGGAGTGCAGCTGTCTGCCAATTGAGTTCCTGCCAGTCCTCAAGTTCTCCAACCTGTATCGCTTTCATTTATCAGTCCTGTCAGCCTTTGTTCTGCCTGACACTTCCTCCACCTGTATCGCATTAGCTCGTCTCCCTTATCTGTTTGCTCCTCTTGTTTTTTCAGCCAATCAACTCCCAGCGAGTCATTTTCTTTTCAGCTCTTCAGTGGTATCGTACACCTTCTCTTCATTGGAGCAAACACCTCTGTGTTTATCATGACTCTTATACGCGGATTTTCACATTAGCATGTAGTTTTACAATAGCATGTAGTTTATGATTAGCATGTAGTTTATTATTAGCACGTAGTTTAATATTAGCATGTAGTTTTATATTAGCCTGTCGTTTTATATTAGTATGTATTTTCATATTAGCATTTATTTTCATATTAGCATTTATTTTCATATTAGCATGTAGTTTTTATATAAGGATTTTATTTGCACATTAGCATATAGTTTAATATTAGCATGTAATTTCATACTAGCATGTAGTTTCATATTAGCGTGTATTTGATATTATCATGTAGTTTTATATTAGCATGTCGTTTTATATTAGTATGTATTTTCATATTAGCATGTATTTTCATATTAGCATGTAGTTTTTATATAAGAATTTTATTTGCACATTAGCATATAGTTTAATATTAGCATGTAATTTCATACTAGCATGTAGTTTCATATTAGCGTGTATTTGATATTATCATGTAGTTTTATATTAGCATGTCGTTTTATATTAGTATGTATTTTCATATTAGCATGTATTTTCATATTAGCATGTAGTTTTTATATTAGGGTTTTATTTGCACATTAGCATACAGTTTAATATTAGCATGTAGTTTCATACTAGCATGTAGTTTCATATTAGCGTGTATTTGATATTATCATGTAGTTTTATATTAGCATGTCGTTTTATATTAGTATGTATTTTCATATTAGCATTTATTTTCATATTAGCATGTAGTTTTTATATTAGGGTTTTATTTGCACATTAGCATATAGTTTAATATTAGCATGTAGTTTCATACTAGCATGTAGTTTCATATTAGCGTGTATTTGATATTATCATGTAGTTTTATATTAGCATGTCGTTTTATATTAGTATGTATTTTCATATTAGCATGTATTTTCATATTAGCATGTAGTTTTTATATTAGGGTTTTATTTGCACATTAGCATATAGTTTAATATTAGCATGTAGTTTCATACTAGCATGTAGTTTCATATTAGCGTGTATTTGATATTATCATGTAGTTTTATATTAGCATGTAGTTTTATATTAGTATGTATTTTCATATTAGCATGTAGTTTTTATATTAGGGTTTTATTTGCACATTAGCATATAGTTTAATATTAGCATGTAGTTTAAGTCTTTAATTTAAATAAGCAGGTAACTTTACAACTTAAATAATATCATTTATCTTCATAACTTCAATAATTTCATATAACTATCATTTAAATAAGTTGATATAACTCTATAATTAAAATGATCTTATTCAACTTCAACGTTGATATAAGTTCATATAACTTTGTCATTTAAATATTAGCATTTAAGTCTATCATTTAAATACATTCATATAATTAAATAATTTAAATAAGCTTATTTAACTTTATAATTTAAATATCATTATTTAACTCTATAAATGAGATACATTCATATAACTCTATAATTTAAATATTATTCTTTAACTCTATGATTTAAATATGTTCATGGGAATATACATTTTAAATAAGCTTATTTAACTTCATAATTTAAATAATATCATTTAACTTTATAATTTAAACAATTTTGTATAACTATATAATTGATATAAGCTGATTTAATTTTATAACTTAAGTATTATCATTTTAACTTTATAGTTTAAACACATTCCTATAACTCTATAATTTAAATATTGTCATTTATTTCTATAATTTAAATAAGTTTTACATAAATCTATATTTTAAATAAACTTTATAACTTAAATAATACATTTTACTTAAATAGCTTCATATAACTCCATCCTTTAAAGAAGATAATTTAACTCTATAATTTAAATAAACTCCTATAACGACAATTTAAGTATTATCACTTAACCCTATAATTTTAATAAGTTCATTTAACTCTTTCATTTAAATTAGCTTTGATTTTTCAAACTTAAATAATGTAATTTAGTTTTACAACTTATATAATAACTTGAAGAATTTAACACAAATATAATTTAAATAAGTTATTTTAACTCTTTAATTTAAATAAGCTTATGTCATCCGTGTAATTTAATTAAGTTCATATAACTCTATAGTTTAAATAAGCTTATCTAACTTTAACAATGATATAAGTTCATACAACTATTATTATTTAACTCCATAACTTCATTTAGTTCATCTGACTCTATCTTTTAAATATTATTTTTTAACTCTATGAGTTAAATATGTTCATAGAAATCTATATTTTAAATAAGCTTATTCAACTTCATCATTTAAATAATATAATTTAACTTTATAATTTAAACAGATTTGTAAGACTCAATAATTTAAATACACTAAAATAACTTAATAACTTAAGTAATATCATTTAACTCTATGGTTTAAATAAGGTCCTAAAAGTCTATAATTTAAATATTATCATTTAACTCTATAATTGAACAACGGTTCACGTAAATCTATATTTTAAATATGTTTTTTTAACTTTACATTTTAAATACTATATTTTACTCTACAATTTAAATAAGCTTATTTACCTTTACTATTTAAAGGCCTTCATTGAACTCTATAATTTAAATAAACTCCTTTAACTATAATTTAAATATTATCACTTAACCCTATAATTTAAATAAGCTCATTTAACTATTAAATTTACATAAGCTTGGAACTTTAGAATTTAAATACTATCATTTAACTTTAGAACTTGAAGAACTTCATACATCTATTATTTAAATAAGTTCATTTAACTCTTTAATTTAATTAAACCCCCATAACTATAATTTAAATACTATCACTTAACCCAATAATTTTAATAAGTTCATTTAACTCTTAAATTTAAATAAGTCCATGTAAATCTATAATTTAAATAAGCTTGGAACTTTAGAACTTAAATAGTATGATTTAACTTTCCAACTTAAATAATATCATTTAACTTTATTACATGAAAAACATCATACAACTATCTTTTAAATAAGTTCATTTAACGTTTTAATTTAAATAAGTCCATGTAAATCTATAAATTCTCTAACTCGACCCTTTAAAATTTATAAATTCATTTAACTCTTTAATTTAAATAAGCTTAGAACTTTAATAATCTAAATAACATAATTTCACTTTACAACTTAAATATTATTATTTGACTTTATAACTTGAACATAATACAACCATCCTTTAAATAAGTTCATTTAACTCTATGATTTAAATAAGCTTGGAACTATAGAACTTAAATGATGTCATTCAAATTTATAACTTAAATAATATCATTTAACTTTATAACTTGAAAAACATCATACAACTATCCTTTAAATAAGTTCATTTAACGTTTTAATTTAAATAAGTCCATGTAAATCTATACATTCTATAACTTGACCCTTTAAATTTAATACGTTCATTTAACTCTTTAATTTAAATAAGCTTAGAACTTTAACATCCTGAATACAATAATTTTACTTTACAACTTAAATATTATTATGTAATTTTATAACTTGAAGAACATCACACAACTACTTTAAATAAGTTCTTTTAACTCTATGTTTTAAATAAGTTTGGGACTTTAGAACTTAAATAATGTCCTTTAAATATACAACTTAAATAATATAATTTAACTTTATATTATGAAGAACTTCATATAACTATCATTAAAATAAGTTAAATTAACTCTTTAACTTAAATAAGCTTATTCAATTGTATAATTTAAATATTATTATGTAACTCTATAAATGAGATAAGTTCATATAACTCTATCATTTAAATAAGTCTATTTAAGTTTATTATTTAAAGAAGTCCAGATAACTCTATAATTTAAATAAGCTCCTTTAACTATCATTTACATAATATCACTTAACCCTATAATTTTATTAAGTTCATTTAAGTCTTTAATTTCAATAATTCATGTACATATTTTATTTAAATAAGCTTGGACATTTAGAACCTAACTAATATAATTTAACTTTACAACTTGAAGAACTTAATATAACTATCATTAAAATAAGTTAATTTAACTCTGTAATTTAAATAAGCTCATTTTATCACTATCATTTTATCTATAATAATAACTCCTTAATTTGCATTAGCTCAATGCACTTTTTAATTTTAATCAGTTCATATAACCTTTTAATATAAATAAGCTCATCCATCCATCCATCCATTTACTACCGCTTGTCCCTTTCGGGGTCGCTGGATCATATCTCAGCTAACTCTATAATTAAAATAGGCTTATTTAACTCTTTAAGTGAAATAAGGAGAGAAGCGAATCCAAGGATATATATATATATATATATATATATATATATATATATATATATATATATATATATATATATATATATATATATATATATTAATAGGTGTTTTATGTGTTTGGCAGGCAGCACCAGAGTGCAATCTGCAGTTTTATGCTGTATATGAATATTCATATGAGATGAAGTGCATTAAAAGCGTTTGTGAAGCGCGCCAGATCTTAAGCATCGATGTGAGGCGTTAAATCTCCGGCGCGCGCAGCAGGTTTACCAGTGAATGCAATCCTCACGAGGCGAGCTGTGTGAATACAAAATGTGACCTCATTAAGTTTAAACAACCCGGCTGCTGCTAATAAAGGCGACAGGTGATTAGATAACAAGGCCCACCTGGGCCATCCACTCACCTGTCGCTGTCTTCAAGGCCGGTCCTTGCACACCCCGATTCACGCCCCCTTCCATAGGTACTATGCTCGTTTTTTTAAATTTAATTGTTTAACGGGCATGACGGTGCATCGCCACGTTGTGACATTGCCGGTGTTACGAGCGGGTGAGTGTGTTCGGCAGCGCGCACGCACTGTTGGTAGCAATGTTTCATTGTAATGTAACTGTCAAATATAATAAAATAAAAAAATCTCAAAAGACACCATTTTTTGCTTTTGTTGTTTTACTACTTTTTGGATTGTTTTGTTTCATGTTGCTGTGTTTTTCTCACTTGCTCTGTTGATTGCTAATCTGACTGTTACTGGGTCGGGTTTGGTTTTGGAATCAGGATTTTATTATTATGGTATTTGCGGGGGGAGGGGTCTGCGGGCCTGCCGCAGAGCGGGGTGTGTAAGGATCGACCTCGAAGCACAGCTGGCAGGTGATTGGATTACCCAGCTGGGTTGTCCAAGCATATCACCTGTCATGCGTATCAGCAGCAGCCGGGACAAGACACAGTATTTGGAGTTGGGAGTTTGAGCCAGAGAACCCGCACATTCGCCCGAGACTATGCCGCGAGAGGGAGAGCAGCTGAAAGTCGCTAAAAAGAGTGCTGACCTGGCGCGTGCGCACAATGAAAATATTATGGCACCTGACTACCGGACTCTCAAGAATGTCTGTCGAGATCAGGGGAACCCACAACAGGGCAACTTTTATAGTATTCAATCAATGTTTATTTATATAGCCCTAAATCACAAGTATCTCAAAGGGCTGCACAAGCCACAACGACATCCTCGGTTCAGGGCCCACATAAGGGCAAGGAAAAACTCACAACCCAGTGGTACAACGATGAGAATGACTATGACAAAACCTTGGAGAGGACCGCAAATGTGGGTAATCGCCCTCTAGGGGAAGACCGGATGCAATGGACGTCGAGGGGGTCTGACATAATATTGTGAAAGTCCAGTCTATAGTGGATCTAACATAATAGTGAGAGTCTAGTCCATAGTGGATCTAACATAATAGTGAGAGTCCAGTCCATAGTGGATCTAACATAATAGTGAGAGTCCAGTCCATAGTGGATCTAACATAATAGTGAGAGTCCAGTCCATAGTGGATCCAACATAATAGTGCGAGTCCAGTCCATAGTGGATCCAACATAATAGTGAGAGTCCAGTCCATAGTGGATCTAACATAATAGTGAGAGTCCAGTCCATAGTGGATCTAACATAATAGTGAGAGTCCAATCCATAGTGGATCCAACATAATAGTGAGAGTCCACTCCATAGTGGATCTAACATAATAGTGAGAGTCCAGTCCATAGTGGATCTAACATAATAGTGAGAGTCCGGTCCATAGTGGATCTAGCATAATATTGTTAAAGTCCAGTCCATAGTGGATTTAACATAATAGTGTGAGAGTCCAATCCATAGTGGATCTAACATAATAGTGAGAGTCCAGTCCATAGTGGATCCAACATAATAGTGAGAGTCCAGTCCATAGTGGATCTAACATAATAGTAAGAGTCCAGTCCATAGTGGATCTAGCATAATATTGTTAGAGTCCAGTCCATAGAGGGTCTAATATAATAGTGAAAATCCAGTCCATAGTGGATATAACATAATAGTGTGAGAGTCCAGTCCATAGTGGATCTAACATAATAGTGAGAGTCCAGTCCATAGTTGATCTAACATAATAGTGAGAGTCCAGTTCATAGTGGGGCCAGCAAGAGACCACCCCGAGCGGAGACGGGTCAGCATCGCAGGGATGTCCCCAACCGATGCACAGGCGAGCCGTCCACCCTGGTTCCTGACTCTGGACAGCCTTATTGTGTATTTTTTTGTTGGACTGATTTAAAAAAAAAAAAAACATGAAATTGAAAGAACAAATACTGTCAAAGTTAGTAGTTGACAAACCCCAAGATGCAGAGATGGAGGCAGGCATGGAGTGAGTTAACATGGTTTTGATATAAATCACTAAGACAAAAACCAACAAAGGGTAAAAACAAAAAGCGCACACGTGGGCGGATAACAAACAAAAAGGTCTAGCGTGGAAGATAACAGGTATCTAGCAGGAAAACAGAAGTCTTACTTGTAATAAGTAAACACACTTGGAAGCAGGGAACAAAAGACAATAAGCTACAAACCACTATCGAATATAGCTTACCGCAACGCTGCATAGACAAGACAGGTAGCAACGACATCAACAAGACAATAATCCAGCACTGACTGTAGGAACAAAGCAGGTAAAAATACGAATCGGGCTGATTGACACCAGGTGTGGCCAGGTGCCAATCAGCCACAGTTTAGGCGAAACTAACAGGAACTAAAGACAGGAAATATTAAACACACACACAGAGGAAAAACTAAAACACAAACAAACTTGTCATTGGCTAGCCCGACAAATACGATTAGTGACACAAATGAAGTGCTGTATTAATAAATGTACATTCCAGGCCTTTGTGGGCCACATAAAGACCTTTTGGCGGGCCAGATTTGGCCCCGGGACCTTGAGTTTGACACCCTTGGTGTAGCGGAAAAAAGACCATATCTTTTTTTAACCAATTTCCGAACTCTAAATGGGTGAATTTTGGCAAATTAAACGCCTTTCTATTATTTGCTCTCAGAGCGATGACGTCAGAACGTGACGCCACCTGGGTAGTCAACGCCATTTTCTCCACCACATTTCACACACAAGTCAAATCAGCTCTGTTATTTTCCGGTTTTTCGACTGTTTTCCGGTACCTTGGAGACATCATTTCTCGTCGGTGTGTTGTCGGAGGGTGCAACAACACGATCAGGGACGGATTCAAGTTGATTTACGTAGAAAGTGCAGCGATTAGCACGGCATGCTAATCGATGCTAACATACTATTTAGGCTAGCTGTATGTACATATTGCATCGTTATGCCTCATTTGTAGCTATATTTGCATCCAGCCTTTCCCTCCATCCACATTTAATGCCAAACAAACACTTACCAATCGACGGGTTTAAGTTGCTCCAGTGTCAAGAGATGCGAAAGTCCCTCGTTTGGTCCGCACATTTTACCGCCGATGCTACGACAGACATGGCACAGGGATGAATGGATACCCTGCGACACTCAAAGCAGATTCATTTCCAACGATAAAGTCAACGAAATCACAAAGGTGAGTTTTGTTGATGTTATTGACTTATTTGACATATTTGGTCGCGGCATGACTGCCAGCTAATCGGTGCTAACATGCTATTAAGGCTAGCTGTATGAACATCCATCCATTTTCTACCGCTTATTCCCTTTTGGGGTCGCGGGGGGAGCTGGCGCCTATCTCAGCAACAATCGGGCGGAAGGTGGGGTACACCCTGGACAAGTCGCCACTCATCGCAGGGCCAACACAGATAGACAGACAACATTCACACTCACATTCACACACCAGGGCCAATTTAGTGTTGCCAATCAACCTATCCCCAGGTGCATGTCTTTGGAAGAGGGAGGAAGCCGGAGTACCCGGAGGGAACCCACGCATTCACGGGGAGAACATGCAAACTCCACACAGAAAGATCCCAAGCCTGGATTTGAACCCAGGACTGCAGGACCTTCGTATTGTGAGGCAGACGCACTAACCCCTCTGCCACCGTGAAGCCCTGTATGAACATTTGTAGCTGTATTTGTGTCCAGCGTTTCCAAAATTTAATGCCAAACAAACACTTACCAATTGACGGATTTAAGTTGCTCCAGTGTCAAGTCCCGTCTGCACATTTTACCGGCAATGCTAAGGCAGACATGGCCGAATAGCGTCAATAGCTATTCGCTCAATAGCTTCAGTTTCTTCTTCAATTTGGTTTTCGCTAGCTGCCTCCATACTCCAACCATCCGTTTCAATACATGCGAAGCCGCTGAAATCCGAGTCTGAATCCGAGCTAATGTTGCTATATTTTGCTGTGCTATCCGCCATGTTTGTTTGTATTGGCATCACCGGATTACGTCACAGGAAAAAGGACAGTGGCTTGGTAAAATTTTTAAACAAACTTCGAAAAATAAAATTAGCCACCGGGAACTGATTTTTATTGGTTTTAACCCTTCTGGAATTGTGATAATGTTCCCCTTTAGGATATGTATAAAATAACAAAATAAATGTGTACCCAAACTGAAGGTTTGATGGCAGATGTTCCACGAAGAAGCCCACATCCCATCACGCTGCTGAGACAAAGCCGCTGATTTGGTTCTTGGCCCATCTTCCCGAGCAACAAACGGCGGCAAACAAAGCCTCGGAGGAAGAAGTGAAGAGGGGCATCATCGCCGCAGCTGGTGGGAGAAAAATACCCGCCTCTCTCCTCCAATTGTCTGGCATGCAGATGAGGTCTGGCTCCGGCTGCACTGGAACAAGGTGGAAGTCAGCGGAGAGCAGGAAGGGAGAAGGCCACTCCAGGATGAAGGCCCGAGGCACGCTGGCAGGGTGACGCCACTTCCTTGCCACAATTAGCGGGAGCACGGGTGGTGGCATCAACTTCCTCCTGCCAACCTCCAAATAAGTGTAAGCCTAGCCGGGGGTCAGCAACCGAGCCCCATGCGACTCTTTTGTGCCGCCCTAGTGGCTCCCTGGAGCATTTCTAAAAAAGGGTTGAAAATGGAAAAGGATGGGGGAGGCCTAAAAGCATGGTGAGGGTTTGCTGGGAACGTCTGGCAGAGACTCCTGTCAGAGAGAGTTTCAGTTCCCACCTCCGGAAGAACTTCGAACATGTCCCGAGAGAGGCGCTGGACATTGAGACCGAGTGGACCAATGTCCGTACCTCTATTGTCGGGGCGGTCAATTGGAGCTGTGGCTGAAAGGTGGTTGGTGCCTGTCGTGGCGGTAATCCTAAAACCCTCCACCAGCGGTGAGTGATGCCGTTAAGCGGAAGAAAGAGTCCTATCGGGTTCTTTTGTCTCGTAGGACTCCGGAGGCAGTGGACAGGTACTGACAGGCCAAGTGGTGTGCGGCTTTAGCGGTCGTGGAGGCAAAAACTCGGGACATGGGAGGAGTTCGGGGAAGTCATGGAAAACAACTTTCAGACGGCTTCGAATCGATTCTGGACCACCATCCGCCGCCTCAGGAAGGGGAAGCAGTGCAATGTCAATACCGTGTATGGTGAGGATGGTGCTCTGCTCACCTCGACTGCAGATATTGTGTATCGGTGGAGGAAATACTTCAAAGACCTCCTCAAACCTACCAACACGTCTTCCTATGAGTAAGCAATGCCTGGGGGATCTGTGGTGGGCTCTCCTATTTCTGCGGCTGAGGTTGCTGAGGTAGTTGAAAAGCTCCTCGGTGGCAAGGCCCCGGTGGTAGATGTGATCCGCCCGGAGTTCCGTAAGGCTCTGGATGCTTTGAGGGTGTCTTGGTTGACAAGACTCTGCAACATCGCGTGGACTTCGGGGGCGGTACCTCTGGATTGGCAGACCGGGGTGGTAGTTCCTCTCTTTAAGAAGGGGAACCGGAGGGTGTGTTCCAACTATCGTGGGATCACACTCCTCAGCCTTCCCGGTAAAGTTTATTCAGGTGTACTGGAGCGGAAGCTACGCCGGATAGTCAAACCTCGGATTCAGGAGGAACAGTGTGGTTTTCTTCCTGGTCGTGGAACTGTGGACCAGCTCCATACTCTCGGCAGGGTCCTTTAGGATGCATGGGAGTTTGCCCAACCAGTTTACATGTGCTTTGTGGACTTTGAGAAGGCTTTCAACTGTGTACCCCGGGAAGTCCTGTGGGGAGTGCTCAGAGAGTATGGGGTATCGGACTGTCTGATTGTGGCAGTTCGTTCCCTGTATGATCAGTGTCAGAGCTTGGTCCGCATTGCCGGCAGTAAGTTGGACCGATTTCCGGTGAGGGTTGGACTCCGCCAAGGCTGTCCTTTGTCACCGATTCTGTTCATAACTTTTTTGGACAGAATTTCTAGGTGCAGTCAGGGCGTTGAGGGTATCTGGTTTGGTGGCTGCAGGATTAGGTCTCTGATTTTTGCAGATGATGTGGTCCTGATGGTTTCATCTGGCAATGATCTTCAGCTCTCACTGAATCGGTTCGCAGTCGCGTGTGAAGCAACTGGGACGGAAAACATCACCTCAAAGTCTGAGTCCATGGTTCTCGCCCGGAAAAGGGTGGAGTGCCATCTTAGGGTTGGAGAGGAGACCCTGACCCAAGTGGAGGAGTTCAAGTACCTCAGAGTCTTGTTCAATAGTGAAGGAAGAGTGGATGATGAGATCGACAGGCGGATCGGTGCGTCGTCTTCAGTAATGCGGACACTGCATCGATCCGTTGTGGTGAAGAAGGAGCTGAGCCGGAAGGCAACGCTCTCAATTTACCGGTCGATCTACGTTCCCATCCTCACCTATGGTCATGAGCTTTGGGTTATGACCGAAAGGACAAGATCACAGGTACAAGTGGCCAAAAGGAGTTTCCTCCGCCGGGTGGCGGGACACTTCCTCAGAGATAGGGTGAGAAGCTCTGCCATCCGGGCGGAGCTAAAGATGCTGCTTCTCCACATGGAGAGGAGCCAGACGGGCATCTGGTCAGGCTGCCACCCAAACGCCTCCCTAGGGAAATGTTTAGGGCACATCCGACCGGTAGGAGGCCACGGGGAAGACCCAGGACACATTGGGAAGACTATGTCTTCCGGCTATCCTGGGAACACCTCAAGATCCCCATAGAAGAGCTGGACGAAGTGGCTGGGGGGAGGAAAGCCTGGGCTTCCCTGCTTAGGCTGCTGCCCCTGCGACCCGACCTCAGATAAGCGGAAGAAGATGAACGGATGGATGGATGTTTTGTCCTACTATTTTTGATGGTTCTTGAACGCACCATAGTGTGTGGTGTGACGCAACAGTTTTTTTTTTTTTTTTTACATTCAAACTGTTTAACTCCTTCTTCGTCTCATTTTGTCCACCAAAAGTTTTATGCTGAATGCACAAAGGGGCCCTTTGTTGATGTTATTGACTTGTGTGGAGTGCTAATCAGGCATATTTGGTCAGTGCATGACTGCAAGCTAATCCATGCTAACATGCTATTTAGCTAGCTGTATACCTCGTTCGTAGCTTTATTTGAGCTAATTTTTGACATATTGTCTGTATGTAATATTGGCTGCATTTCTGATAGTTGTTTGTGTGCCACGTTGCTCCAGACCACAGCAAACCTGACCCAGCTTGCAAAGATTATAATAAATCCATTAGAAGAAGACAGCCTGCCGTTTACTTTAACTCGGACACACACATCTATACCTTTGGCCATCCTAAGACACTCATTTCCAGGAGTTGTCTCAGCTTCTGAGTAGCCTCTGATTTACTAATTATGGTTTCTAATGTTGTAAAAATCTGTCAAATAAATATTAAACATATGCCCACATATGTGGGCAAAATTACACATTGCCCACATATGTGGTCCTCTCCAAGGTTCTCATAGTCATCATTGTCACCGACGTCCCACTGGGTGTGAGTTTTCCTTTCCCTTATGTGGGCCTACCGAGGATGTCGTAGTGGTTTGTGTTGTGGTCTGTGCAGCCCTTTGAGACACTAGTGATTTAGGGCTATATAAATAACCATTGATTGATTGATTGAACTTGGGCGTTGCGATTTGAATGTGTTGTTCATAGATTGGTCTCTCCAAAGCTTTGGAATAAAATGTCAAAATACCTATTCTGTCTGGGATTCATTTAAAATCAGCTCATGTGTCATCAAAAGAACTTGGGGGCTGACCAGCAGCTTAAATTCCCTCTGAGGAACATCTGGTCCAAACGCAACAAGACCTTCGGCAGAACATAGCCAATCTCCCTGAGTAAGCATCACGTCTGGCACCCCTGTGATCGTGTCTCGCCTCACGACCTCCTCCCGGATCTGTGTTTGCCTCCCTCGATCCTCGACCCCTGCTTTGACACGGACATGGTTGCCTCTCTCCAGCCCCCGACTGCTTGCCTCCCCACTGACTGCCTCTTTGCCTTCTCCCTTGGATTCGGCGAAAGATTCATACAGACAACAAGATCAGAAATAAAACAACTTATGTAAAGGTCTTGACCGTTTTTTGGGACAGAGCCTGTTCTAGCAACCGCGAGAACTCATTCATGGTTGCCAGTCGGTGGTGTGACATAATTACATGATCTAATTTACTGATTATTTACTGACTAATTTAATTAAGTGGAAGTAGGACTATTAATTACAGAACAAGCTGTACACTCCACCTCGACAAAGCAGCTGGTGATGTCGATAAGGAGATTGTTTTTGTACTCACAGAAAACTACATTAGCATATTCATATTCCTTGGTCGTCATCCACTGGTGTCGGTTGCCAGGTGTTTTGCTCCACTCACTCGAAAAACAGGAAGATCTGGCGCTTTGACCTTCACAATATTTTGCCAGCTGTTTGCTAATTACACCTGTTTGCCATTTGAATGGATTGTTCACGTTCGAGTATTTATTTGAGTACTCGGATTACAAAGGACTATTCTCCAGAGAGTGTGTTTTAGTTTTTTCCCTGTCTGTTTAGTATTTCCTGTCCTTAGTTCCTGTCAGCACTCCTATTTCGGTTCAGCTTCCTGTTTGTCTCCCTGAGTGCTTTGTTTCCCCTCAGCTGCGGCTGATTGGCACCTGGCCACACCCGGTGTCAGTCAGTGCCCTCCTATTTGTACCTGCTTTGTCTCCCAGTCAGTGCTGGATTATTGGATTGTCGATGTCACTTCTTGTCGTATCTTTGCAGCGTAGCCGTAAGCTATATTTTGTTGGATGTTTGTTGCTTACTGTTTTTTATTCCTTTATACCAGTTTGTTCTTTCATTTTACAAGTACGACTTATGTTTCCTGCTCGATTCTTGCTTGCTTCCATGCTGAGTTCCTTTTTGTTTTCTAGCTCCCATGCTAGCTCCCTTAGTTTGTTATCCGCCTCGTGCGCGCTTTGTGTTAGTACCCTTTTGTTTGTTCTTGTTCTATTATTTAAATTAAATCATGTTTTCTTATTCAATGCCTACAAACTCTCGTGGTGGATAGGAATGTTTTGGTGGCGCACTTACTAACATCGATCATAAAATAAACACATTTGGAGAGCAACATTTGACTGAAAAAGACAAAGCAACATCATTCAGTGATCAACCAACATCACAGCAGTCTTAACTCCAGTCCCAGATTTAGTCCATGACTAGTTACTAGAGCAGGGGTCACCAAACTTTTTGAAAGCAAGAGCTACTTCTTGGGTACTGATTAATGCAAAGGGCTACCAGTTTGATACACACTTAAATAAATTGCCAGAAATAGCCAATTTGCTCAATATATATATATATATATATATATATATATATATATATATATATATATATATATATATATATATATATATATATACACATTTTTTTTTCCTTTTGCGGAAGGTTTTTTGTAGACTATAATTGATAGCTGTGGTCTTACACAAATAATAAATGAACCGACGCATCGCAGCGGTAATACGATAGACCTAGTGCTTGTCAGAGGTATCACCGTCTCCAAAGTTATGATACTCCCGTATACTAAAGTAATGTCCGATCATTACCTTATAAAATTCGAAGTTCAGACTCATGTTCGGCAAGCTAATAATAATAATAACTGCTATAGCAGCCGCAACATTAATGCTGCCACAACGACGACTCTTGCGGACCTACTGCCCTCGGTAATGGCACCGTTCCCAAAGTATGTGGGCTCTATTGATAACCTCACTAACAACTTTAACAACGCCCTGCGCGAAACCATTGATAGTATAGCACCGCTGAAGTTAAAAAAGGCTCCAAAAAGGCGTACGCCATGGTTTACTGAAGAAACTAGAGCTCAGAAATTATTATGTAGAAAGCTGGAACGCAAATGGCGCACGACTAAACTTGAGGTGCACCATCAAGCATGGAGTGATAGTTTAATAACTTATAAACGCATGCTTACCTTAGCTAAAACTAATTATTACTCAAATCTCATCCGCATTAATAAAAACGATCCAAAATTTTTGTTTAGTACAGTAGCATCGCTAACCCAACAAGGGACTCCTTCCAGTAGCTCCACCCATTCGGCAGATGACTTTATGAAGTTCTTTAATAAGAAAATTGAACTTATTAGAAAGGAGATTAAAGACAATGCGTCCCAGCTACAACGGGGTTATAGTAACACAGATACGATTGTATATACGGCGGATACTGCAAATATCCAAAATAGTTTCTCTCGTTTTGATGAAATAACATTAGAAGGATTGTTACAACGTGTAAATGGAATAAAACAAACAACATGTTTACTTGACCCACTTCCTGGGAAACTTATCAAGGAGCTTTTTGTATTATTAGGTCCATCAGTGCTAAATATTATAAACTTATCACTTTCCTCGGGCACTGTTCCCGTTGCATTCAAAAAAGCGGTTATTCATCCTCTCCTTAAAAGACCTAACCTCGATCCAGACCTCATGGTAAACTACCGACCGGTGTCTCACCTTCCCTTTATTTCGAAAATCCTCGAAAAAATTGTTGCAGAGCAGCTAAATGAGCACTTAGCGTTTAACAATCTATGTGAAACCTTTCAATCCGGTTTCAGGGCAAATCACTCTACTGAGACAGCCCTCGCAAAACTGACTAATAATCTATTGCTAACGATGGACTCTGATGCGTCATCTATGTTGCTGCTCCTCGATCTTAGCGCTGCTTTCGATACCGTCGATCATAATATTTTATTAGAGCGTATCAAAATACGAATTGGTATTTCAGACTCAGCCCTGTCATGGTTTAACTCTTATCTTACTGATAGGATGCAGTGCGTCTCCTATAACAGTGTGACCTCGGACTATGTTAAGGTAACGTGTGGAGTTCCCCAGGGTTCGGTCCTTGGCCCTGTACTCTTCAGCATCTACATGCTGCCGCTAGGTGACGTCATACGCAAATACGGTATTAGCTTTCACTGTTATGCTGATGACACCCAACTTTACATGCCCCTAAAGCTGACCAACACGCCGGACTGTAGTCAGTTGGAAGCGTGTCTTAATGAAATTAAACAATGGATGTCCGCTAACTTTTTGCAACTTAATGCCAAAAAAACGGAAATGCTGATTATCGGTCCTGCTAGACACCGACCTCTATTTAATAATACAACTTTAACATTTGACAACCAAATAATAAAACAAGGTGACTCTGTAAAAAATCTGGGTATTATCTTCGACCCAACTCTCTCCTTTGAGTCACACATTAAAAGCGTTACTAAAACGGCCTTCTTTCATCTCCGTAATATCGCTAAAATTCGCTCCATTTTGTCCACTAAAGACGCCGAGATCATTATCCATGCGTTTGTTACGTCTCGTCTCGATTACTGTAACGTATTATTTTCGGGTCTCCCAATGTCTAGCATTAAAAGATTACAGTTGGTACAAAATGCGGCTGCTAGACTTTTGACAAGAACAAGAAAGTTTGATCATATTACGCCTGTACTGGCTCACCTGCACTGGCTTCCTGTGCACTTAAGATGTGACTTTAAGGTTTTACTACTTACGTATAAAATACTACACGGTCTAGCTCCAGCTTATCTTGCCGATTGTATTGTACCGTATGTCCCGGAAAGAAATCTGCGTTCAAAAGACTCCGGCTTATTAGTGATTCCTAGAGCTCAAAAAAAGTCTGCGGGCTATAGAGCGTTTTCCGTTCGGGCTCCAGTACTCTGGAATGCCCTCCCGGTAACAGTTCGAGATGCTACCTCAGTAGAAGCATTTAAGTCTCATCTTAAAACTCATCTGTATACTCTAGCCTTTAAATAGACCTCCTTTTTAGACCAGTTGATCTGCCGCTTCTTTTCTTTCTCCTATGTCCCCCCCTCCCTTGTGGAGGGGGTCCGGTCCGATGACCATGGATGAAGTACTGACTGTCCAGAGTCGAGACCCAGGATGGACCGCTCGTCGGGACCCAGGATGGACCGCTCGCCTGTATCGGTTGGGGACATCTCTACGCTGCTGATCCGCTTGAGATGGTTTCCTGTGGACGGGACTCTCACTGCTGTCTTGGAGCCACTATGGATTGAACTTTCACAGTATCATGTTAGACCCGCTCGACATCCATTGCTTTCGGTCCCCTAGAGGGGGGGGGTTGCCCACATCTGAGGTCCTCTCCAAGGTTTCTCATAGTCAGCATTGTCGCTGGCGTCCCACTGAATGTGAATTCTCCCTGCCCACTGGGTGTGAGTTTTCCTTGCCCTTTTGTGGGTTCTTCCGAGGATGTTGTAGTCGTAATGATTTGTGCAGTCCTTTGAGACATTTGTGATTTGGGGCTATATAAATAAACATTGATTGATCATTGATTGATGATGAAAAAAAAACACTTAATTGAACGGTTTAAAAAAGGAGAAAACAGGAAAAAAATGAAAATTAAAATTCGAAACAGAGTTTATCTTCAATTTCGACTCTTTAAAATTCAAAATTCTACCGAAAAAAAAAGAAGAGAAAAACTTGCTAATTCGAATCTTTTTGAAAATAAAAAAAAATAATTTATGGAACATCATTAGTTAATTTTCCTGATTAAGATTAATTTTAGAATTTTGATGAAATGTTTTAAATAGGTTAAAATTCAATCTGCACTTTGTTAGAATATATAACAAATTGGACCAAGCTATATTTCTAACAAAGAAAACTCATTAATTCATATAGAATTTCTAGACCAAAAATTTTTAAAGAAATTCAAAAGACTTTGAAATAAGATTTAAATTTCATTCTAAAGATTTTATAGATTTGCCAGAATAACATTTTTGAATTTTAAGTTTGAAGAAATATTTCACAAATATTTTTCGGCGAAAAAACAGAAGCTAAAATGAAGAATTAAATTAAAATGTATTTATTATTCTTTACAATAATAAAAATAAATGTACTTGAACATTGATTTAAATTGTCAGAAAAGAAGAGGAAGGAATTTAAAAGTTATGTGTTTAAAAATCTTAAAATAATTTTTAAGGTTGTGTATTTTCTCTAAAATTGCCTTTCTGAAAGTTATAAGAAGCAAAGTAAAAAAAAAGTGATTTTATTTAAACAAGTGAAGACCAAGTCTTTAAAATATTTTCTTGGATTTTCAAATTCTATTTGAGTTTTGTCTCTCTTAGAATTAAAAATGTCGAGCAAAGCCAGACCAGCTTGCTAGTAAATAAATACAATTTAAAAAATAGAGGCAGCTCACTGGTAAGTGCTGCTATTTGAGCTATTTTTAGAACCGGCCAGCGGGCGACTCATCTGGTCCTTAAGGGCGACCTGGTGCCCGCGGGCACCGCGTTGGTGACCCCTGCTCTAGAGTATGTTCATTTAAATATAAACAGAGTAGGATAAAACTAGGATGAGCTACAAGGAATAGGTTATAGATTGAATAGAATTATACCTTTTTGCCATTTGGTGGTGTTCATATCACACATGCATGCATACAACATGATACATCACACATGCATGCATACAACATGATACATCACACATGCATGCATACAACATGATACATCACACATGCATGCATACAACATGATACATCACACATGCATGCGTACAACATGACACATCACACATGCATGCATACAACATGACACAATAAACATGCATGCATACAACATGATACATCACATATGCATGCATACAACATGACACATCACACAAGCATGCATACAACATGATTTATCACACATGCATGCATACAACATGATACATCACACATGCATGCATACAACATGATACATCACACATGCATGCATACAACATGATACATCACACATGCATGCATACAACATGACACATCACACATGCATGCGTACAACATGACACATCACACATGCATGCATACAACATGACACAATAAACATGCATGCATACAACATGATACATCACATATGCATGCATACAACATGACACATCAAACATGCATGCATACAACACGATACATCACACATGCATGCATACAACATGACACATCAAACATGCATGCATACAACATGATACATCACACATGCATGCATACAACATGACACATCAAACAAGCATGCATACAACATGATTTATCACACATGCATGCATACAACATGACACAATAAACATGCATGCATACAACATGATACATCACATATGCATGCATACAACATGATACATCACACATGCATGCATACAACATGACACATCACACATGCATCCATACAACATGATACATCACACATGCATGCATACAACATGATACATCACACATGCATGCATACAACATGATACATCACACATGCATGCATACAACAAGACACATCACACATGCATGCATACAACATGACACAATAAACATGCATGCATACAACATGATACATCACACATGCATGCATACAACATGATACATCACACATGCATGCATACAACATGACACATCACACATGCATGCATACAACATGACACATCACACACGCATGCATACAACATGACACATCACATACGCATGCATACAACATGATACATCACACATGCATGCATACAACATGGTACATCACACATGCATGCATACAACATGATACATCACACATGCATGCATACAACATGATACATCACACATGCATGCATACAACATGACACATCAAACATGCATGCATACATGACACATCACACATGCATGCATACATGACACATCACACATGCATGCATACAACATGACACATCAAACATGCATGCATACAACATGATACATCAAACATGCATGCATACATGACACATCACACATGCACGCATACAACATGACACATCACACGTCTATGCGTACAACATGACGCATCACACATGCATGCTTACAACATGACACACCACACATGCATGCGTACAACATGATTCATCACACATGCATGCATACATGACACATCACACATGCACGCATACAACATGACACATCACACGTCTATGCGTACAACATGACGCATCACACATGCATGCATACAACATGACACATCAAACATGCACGCATACAACATGACACACCACACATACATGCGTACAACATGATTCATCACACATGCATGCGTACAACATGATTCATCACACATGCATGCATACAACATGACACATCACACATGCATGCATGTGACATGCATACAATATTCCCCAAGTTCTCCTGTGATCGCCTGTTGTTCCCCTCTGGGTTCTGGACTGCCTCCCTTCATCGTCGACCTCCGCTTGGACACGGACCTCTGACGCCTCTCCCTTTCTCCCTGACTATCTGCGCCTGTTCACGGACTGCCCTCCCGCCTTGTTCCTTCTCCTCGTTCAACATTTGGTAACACACTACAGCTAATCACACGCATAGCCTCACGCATACACTTCGGAATTAGTCACACTCCATACTCTTGTTTAAAATATATATATATTTAGTAGTGTGTATTATCATCATCATCGGCGGTCACTCGAACGAGTATGACGATCCTCCTGGTAGGAGTGTATCCCTTTAGGGAGGATGCCTGTGCATGACTTAGTTTAAGGTGGGGAGACTGGTGCATAGAGAGTCACCACACAATCCTTGACAGAATCGGGTCACGGTCCAGTGGCATGGAGTCCAAGTCGACTGGGGACCCTTTTCTGCTGCAGCCTTCTACCATCGTTGTGGTAGTTCTTAAATCTATCGTCTTCCGCCTGCTCCGCCGTTGAGGTCTTCGCCGTATCCCTGGCTAGGGGGCAGTCAGGTACTAGGCCTTTGCCAAGGACCACCTGGGGTAATAGTAGTAAAGGAGTTAACCTCCTAGTGCCCCAAAACCCCATAGAGGAGCCTCCACTGCCGGATGAATTATTATGTATATTTAGCATAAAAACAAAAGAACATAGATAAATGGATGAAAATACATAAAAATACCAAGCTCACATGCTCAGTCACTATTGTGTTCAGCGACACTATTGCTCTCGGTTAAAGAGTGTTCTCAAATCTGTTTGTCCGGCCGTTTATTGTCCTGTATCTCCTGCTGGAGGGCAGCAGTTCTAAATGTTTATGTCCAGGGTGAGATGGGTCCCTTATGATGTTTTGGGCCTTTTTGAGGCACCTGGCACTGTCCAATTCATCCAGGGAGGGGAGAGAGCAGCCAGTGATTTTCATGGCAGTTTTTATGACCCTCTGAAGTGCATTTCTCTCCGCCGCCGTGCAGCTGGCATACCACGCACACATGCAGTTTGTCAGCACACTCTCGATTGAGCAGCGATTTATAACATTATTATATATATTTATTTACAATACAACATAGAGCAACTTCGCCCCCTTGTGGTACTGTGCCGTCACTACTCCCTCTGAAACGTAACAGTTTTAGTGTTATAACTTCACCTTTATTTTTTGTTTTTTAGACCAAAATGCATCCATTCTCCCATGTCTGTCTACACACTGTGTCTGCTTGTTAGTACTCGGTGTGTGTGCACTGCCGAACATGCTCGAATGTTTGTAAAGACAGCAATGTCACAACGTGACAACCCGCCATTAAAAAATAAAATGGAAAAAATGGGGAACCGGTACTTTTCAAACAGAGTATAGTACCGTTTTTGATTCATTGGTACCGTGATACTATCCTAGTCCTGGGCATGACGTTAAAGTACATCGGGCAGTGGAAGCTCCTCTATGGGGTCTTGGGGCACTGGGAGGTTAACCCCTTTAGTACTGTTGCCCAAGGTGGCCCTTGGCAAAGGCATAGTACCTGACTGCCTCCGAGCCAGGGATAACGTGAAAACCTCAACGGCGGAGCAGGCGGGAGACAGTAGATATAAGAACTACCACAACAGTTGCGATGGAGGAAGAAGGCTGCAGCAGAAAAGGGTACCCAGTCGTCTTGGACTCCATGCCACTGGACCCTGACCCGATTCTGTCAAGGATCGTGTGGCGACTGTCTGTGCACCAGTCTCCCCACGTAAAACAAAGTCACGCACAGGCATCCCCCATAAAGGGATACACCCCTACCAGGAGGATAGTCATACTCGTTCGAGTGACCGCCAATGATGATATAATAAAACATAGAGTAACATCGCCCCCTTGTAGTACTGTGCAGTCACTACTCCCCCTTTACTATTGTCACCCCAGGTGGCCCTTTGCAAAGGCCTAGTACCTGACTGCCCCCGACCCAGGGATACGGTGAAGACCTTAACGGTGGAGCAGGCGGAGGACAGTAGATATAACAACTACCACAACAGCTGCGATGGAGAAAAAAGGCTGCAGCAGAAAAGGGTATCCAGTCGTCTTGGACTTAATGCCACTGGACCCTGACCTGATTCTGTCACGGATCGTGTGGTGAACGTCTGTGCACCAGTCTCTCCACGTAAAACAAAGTCACGCACAGGCATCCTCCATAAAGGGACACACCCCTACCAGGAGGATCGTCATACTCGTTTGAGTGACCGCCAATGATGATATAATAAAAAAGAGTAACAACGCCCCCTTGTAGTACTGTGCCGTCACTACTCCCCCTGAAACGTAACCGTTTCAGTGTTATAACTTCACTTTTATAGTCAGTTTTTAGACCAAAATGCGTCCATTTTCCCATTTCTGTCTACATACTGTGTCTGCTTGTTAGCACTCAGTGTGTGCGCGCTGCCGAACATGCTCCTCCGCTCGTAAAGCAAGCAAAAAGTAACGGAAAAATTTAAAAAATGGGTAACCGGTACTTTTCAGAGTATAGTACCGTTTTGGATTCATTAGTACCATGATACTATACTAGTACCGGTATACGGGTTCCGTTATTCATCAGACCTTTGATTGCCGACAAGATGTTTTATTTTTTTGCTTGTGTCTGCCAATTCCAAAGCGTCTGATGATCCCAGCTCATTTCTCTGCGGCGCACATTGTAATTTCCCTCTGTAGTTAACGCTAGGAGGGAGGTCGGTCTACAGATAATTCCCCGGCAATTAGTCCCTGCTGCTGAATAGACACGGACAAGGATGAGGTTGCGGAAACAAGGCCTCATCTCCTGCTCTTTCTTCCATCCTCCGAGCTCTCTTTTTGACAAACCATCTGGGGGAATGCATAATCCGAATGTGGTTGTCCTCCATTGCCACCCTGTTTCCATATGAGTTGGGAAATTGTGTTAGAGGTAAATATAAACAGAATACAATGATTTGCAAATAATTTTCAACCCATTTTCAGTTGAATATGCTACAAAAACAACATATTTGATGTTCAAACTGATAAACATTTATTTTGTGTGCAAATAATCATAAACTTTATAATTTGATGCCAGCAACACGTGACAAAGAAGTTGGGAAAGGTGGCCAAAAATACTGATAAAGTTAAGGAATCCTTCCCAAAAACTGCCCGGTCTTTCACAAGAAAGGATGGGGCGAGGTACACCCCTTTGTCCACAACTGCGTGAGCAAATAGTCAAACAGTTTAAGAACAACGTTTCTCAAAGTGCATTTGCAAGAAATTTAGGGATTTCAACATCTACGCTCCATAAAATCACCAAAAGGTTCAGGGAATCCGGAGAAATCATTCCACGTAAGCGGCATGGCCGGAAACCAACATTGAATGACCGTGACCTTTGACCCCTTCAGACAGCACTGTATCAAAAACCGACATCAACCTCTAAAGGATATCACCACATGGGCTCAGGAACACTTCAGAAAACCACAGTCGCTAAATACAGTTTGCCGCTACATCTGTTAGTGCAAGTTGAAGCTCTACTGGGCGGCATAGCTCGGTTGCTTGAGTGGCCGTGCCAGGGACTTGAGGGTTGCAGGTTCGATTCCCGCTTGTGCCATCCTAATTACTGCCGTTGTGTCCTTGGGCAAGACACTTTACCCGCCTGCTCCCAGTGCCGCCCACACTGGTTTAAATGTAACTTAGATATTGGGTTTCACTAAGTAAAGCGCTTTGAGTCACTTGAGAAAAGCGCTATATAAATACAATTCACTGACATACTATCCATCTTCTTCCGCTTATCCGAGGTCAGGTCGCGGGGGCAACAGCCGAAGCAGGGAAGCCCAGACTTCCCTCTCCCCAGCCACTTCGTCTAGCTCTTCCTGGGGGATCCCGAGGCGTTCCCAGTTCCAGCCGGGAGACATAGTCTTCCTAACGTGTCCTAGGTCTTCCCCGGTTGGACGTGCCCTAAACACCTCCCTAGGGAAGCGTTCGGGTGGCATCCTGACCAGATGCCACCTCATCTGGCTCCTCTCCATGTGGAGGAGCAGCGGCTTTACTTTGAGTTCCTCCCGGATGGCAGAGATTCTCATCCTATCTCTAAAGGAGAGCCCCGCCACACGGCGGAGAAAAATCATTTTGGCCGCTTTTACCCGTGATCTTATCCTTTCGGTCATGAACCAAAACCCATGACCATAGGTGAGGATGGGAACGTAGATCGACCGGTAAATTGAGAGCTTTGCCTTCCGGCTCAGCTCAGCTCCTTCTTCACCACAACGGATCATTACAACATCCTCATTACTCAAGACACCGCACTGCTCCGCCGGTCGATCTCACGATCCACTCTATGCAAAGCGAAAGCCATTTATCAACAACATCCAGAAACGCCACCGGCTTCTCTGGGCCCGATATCATCTAAGATGGACAGATGCAAAGTGGAAAAGTGTTCTGCGGTCTGACGAGTCCACATTACAAATTATTTTTGGAAATATTCGACATCGTGTCATCCGGACCAAAGGGGAAGCGAACCATCCAGACTGGCATCGACTCAAAGTTCAAAAGCCAGCATCTGTGATGGTATGGGGGTGCATTAGTGCCCAAGGCATGGGTAACTTACAAATCTGTGAAGGCACCATTAATGCTGAATGGTCCATACAGGTTTTGGAACAGCATATGCTGCTATCTAAGCGCCGTCTTTTTCATGGACGCCCCTGCTTATTTCAGCAAGACAATGCCAAGCCACATTCAGCACGTGTTACAACAGTGTGGCTTGGTAAAAAAGAGTGCTGGTACTTTCCTGGCCCGCCTGCAGTCCAGACCTGTCTCCCATGGAAAATGTGTGGTGCATTATGAAGCGTAAAATACAACAGCGGAGACCCCGGACTGTTGAACGACTGAAGCTCTACATCATGGGTGTCAAACTCTGGCCCGCGGGCCAAATTTGGCCCGCCGTGTAATTTAATTTGGCCCTTGAGGCAATTTGAAATTAACATTATAGCTGGCCCGCCGGTATTAACACCACATTCACCGCTAATACTCATACTTGCCAACCCTCCCGATTTTCCGGGACTCCCAAATTTCAGTGCCCCTCCCGAAAATCCCCAAGGGCAACCATTCTTCCGAATTTCTCCCGATTTCCACCCGGACGACAATATTGGGGGCGTGCCTTAACGGCATTGCCTTTAGCGTCCTCTACAACCTGTCGTCACGTCCGCTTTTCTTACATAGAAATAGCGTGCCAACCCAGTCACATAATATATGTGGCTTTTCCACACACACGCACACAAGTGAATGCAAGGCATACTTGTTCAACAGCCATACAGGTCACCCTGAGGGTGGCCGTATAAACAACTTTAACACTGTTACAAATATGCACCACACTTTGAACCCACACCAAACAAGAATAACAAACACATTTCGGGAGAACATCCGCACCGTAACACAACATAAACACAACAGAACAAATGCCCAGAAAGCCCTTGCAGCACTAACTCTTCCGGGACACTACAATACGCCAAGCAATAATTGACATTTTACTCATGCACTTTCTCTTGCTAATGTTTGATTCATTCATTATTGTTATTTTATTTGCAAATGTATTATTAGCCGGTGGAAAAAGTGTATTTTGATATTTGTGCAAATAGAAAAGAGGCATTCACATTTTATTTAAATTTTATTTGCTATGACATTGATATTTTTAAATTACTTTTTAAAACTCGATTTTACATGTCACTATAAAGTTATATAAGCCTTGCTTGTTCAATATTCAATGCAAAACTTGTTCGGATCCTCATCCATCCATCCATTTTCTACCGCTTATTCCCTTTCGGGGTCGCTGGCACCTATCTCAGCTACAATCGGGCGGAAGGCGGGGTACACCCTGGACAAGTCGCCACCTCATCGCAGGGCCAACACAGATAGACAGACAACATTCACACTCACATTCACACACTAGGGCCAATTTATGTTGCCAATCAACCTATCCCCAGGTGCATGTCTTTGGAAGTGGGAGGAAGCCGGAGTACCCGGAGGGAACCCACGCATTCACGGGGAGAACATGCAAACTCCACACAGAAAGATCCCGAGCCTGGATTTGAACCCAGGACTGCAGGACCTTCGTATTGTGAGGCAGACGCACTAACCCCTCTGCCACCGTGAAGCCTAACATATATACATATATACATACAACTTTACCACCGCGCTTGACTTTCTTGTGGCATGTTTTGCACTCCACCTCTTCATCTTTTCCGTTTTGTAGGATAAAATAATCCCACACAGCTGACATTTTGACCGTAACTTTTAATTCACACGGCCGTCCGAACGGTTAGAACGCAGACCTGTGGATGTTTTGAAGGTGTTCTGGAAAATGCGGAACGGAGTTTAGGGAGCAGCAGAAGAGTGGAATGTATTATTTAAATTGGTGTGATGGAAAACATGGACTAGAGTTTTTTTTAAAAACTGGCTCTGGATCGGCATTTTCCCATGCCTTGCCGATACGCATTTTTTGGCAAATATCGGTGTTCGATCTGATCCAAATATCGGATCGGGACAACCCTAGACTGTAGCGCTACATAAAACAACAATGGAAAAGAATTCCACTTTCAAAGCTTCAACAATTAGTTTCCATCCATCCATCCATTTTCTACCGCTTATTCCCTTTTGGGGTCGCGGTGGGCGCTGGCGCCTATCTCAGCTACAATCGGGCGGAAGGCGGGGTACACCCTTGACAAGTCGCCACCTCATCGCAGGGCCAACACAGATAGACTGACAACATTCACACTCACATTCACACACTAGGGCCAATTTAGTGTTGCCAATCAACCTATCCCCAGGTGCATGTCTTTGGAGGTGGGAGGAAGCCGGAGTACCCAGAGGGAACCCACGCATTCACGGGGAGAACATGCAAACTCCACACAGAAAGATCCCGAGCCTGGATTTGAACCCAGGACTGCAGGACCTTCGTATTGTGAGGCAGACGCACTAACCCCTCTGCCACCGTGAAGCCCAACATATATACATATATACATACAACTTTACCACCGCGCTTGACTTTCTTGTGGCATGTTTTGCACTCCACCTCTTCATCTTTTCCGTTTTGTAGGATAAAATAATCCCACACAGCTGACATTTTTACCGTAACTTTTAATTCACACGGCCGTCTGAACGGTTAGAACGCAGACCTGTGGATGTTTTGAAGATGTTCTGGAAAATGCGGAACGGAGTTTAGGGAGCAGCAGAAGAGTGGAATGTATTATTTAAATCGGTGTGATGGAAAACACGGACTAGAGTTATTTTTTAAAAACTGGCTCTGGATCGGCATTTTCCCATGCCTTGCCGATACGCATTTTTTGGCAAATATCGGCGTTCGATCCGATCCAAATATCGGATCGGGACAACCCTAGGCTGTAGCGCTACATAAAACAACAATGGAAAAGAATTCCACTTTCAAAGCTTCAACAATTAGTTGCATTCCATCCATCCGTTTTCTACCGCTTATTCCCTTTTGGGGGCGCGGTGGGCGCTGGCGCCTATCTCAGCTACAATCGGGCGGAAGGCGGGGTACACCCTTGACAAGTCGCCACCTCATCGCAGGGCCAACACAGATAGACAGACAACATTCACACTCACATTCACACACTAGGGCACATTCAGTGTTGCCAATCAACCTATCCCCAGGTGCATGTCTTTGGAAGTGGGAGGAAGCCGGAGTACCCGGAGGGAACCCACGCATTCACGGGGAGAACATGCAAACTCCACACAGAAAGATCCCGAGCCTGGATTTGAACCCAGGACTGCAGGACCTTCGTATTGTGAGGCAGACGCACTAACCCCTCTGCCACCGTGAAGCCTAACATATATACATGTATACATACAACTTTACCACTGCGCTTGACTGTCTTGTGGCATGTTTTGCACTCCACCTCTTCATCTTTTCCGTTTTGTAAGATAAAATAATCCCACACAGCTGACATTTTTACCGTAACTTTTAATTCACACGGCCGTCCGAACGGTTAGAACGCAGACCTGTGGATGTTTTGAAGGTGTTCTGGAAAATGCGGAACGGAGTTTAGGGAGCAGCAGAAGAGTGGAATGTGATGGAAAACACGGACTAGAGTTTTTTTTTAAAACTGGCTCTGGATCGGCATTTTCCCATGCCTTGCCGGTACGCATTTTTTGGCAAATATCGGCGTTCGATCCGATCCAAATATCGGATCGGGACAACCCTAGACTGTAGCGCTACATAAAACAACAATGGAAAAGAATTCCACTTTCAAAGCTTCAACAATTAGTTTCCTCAGTTCCCAAACATTTATTGAGTGTTGTTAAAAGAAAAGGTGATGTAATACAGTGGTGAACATGCCCTTTCCCAACTACTTTGGCACGTGTTGCAGCCATGAAATTCTAAGTTAATTATTATTTGCAAAAAATATATAAAGTTTATGAGTTTGAACATCAAATATGTTGTCTTTGTAGCATATTCAACTGAATATGGGTTGAAAAGGATTTGCAAATCATTGTATTCTGTTTATATTTACATCTAACACAATTTCCCAACTCATATGGAAACGGGGTTTGTAGGACCATGGACCGCGCGGCAAATAAACAAGATGTTGTGAAAGGTGATTTTCCAATGAAAAAGTATTCAATAAGGCCGGTTCGATTGCTGCATGAATCACCACAAAGACGCTAAGCGAAGAGCGAATAAAGATGCTTTACACCTTTCACAGTCGCCCACGGCCCGCACGCTTTGTTCCGAGAGAGATGGGTGGGAACTCATAAAGTTTGTGTACTTATGGGCCACATACTGTAAGTACACTCTTTTGTGTGTGCTTGTTGCCTAGTTACCACCCACACATTCCTGCAGTTGTATTTTTACACATAGTGAGAGGGCTTGAATGGTACTCGGTACGTGGCAGGAATCCAGAAACATGGAGTACCTGATGCGCCAAAACACCTGTGTCAAACTCAAGGCCCGGGGGACGGGTCTGGACCGCCAGGTTATTTTAAGCCTGTAAATTATATGCGTTAGGGTTGTGTGGTATATCATGCAGAACGCCCTCAAGAAGTTCCCTTTCTCGGTCTCATGCGTCGTCCAACTCCAACCCCGTGTCTCTGTCCGGCTGCTGCTAATAAAGGCGACAGGTGATTTGATAACAAGTCCCAGCTGGGCAATCTACTCACCTGCCTCTGGCTTTGAGGACGGGCCTTACAAACCCCAGGCCCGTAGGCTGCGCCCCAATTCTAACCCTTGATGCTGAGGTGATGGGTCCCATGTTTATAGTCTTTGGTATGACTCTGTCGGAACGTGGATTGTTTCCCCGGGGTGCAATCGGACCAGACCAGCCATGACTTGAATGTAAAAAAAAACTAATCTTTGTGGGTTCTTCCAAGGATGTCGTAGTTGTATTGGTTTGTACAGTCCTTTGAGACATTTGTGATTTAGGACTATATAAATAAATATTGATTGATTACAATACGGTAGAAACAAAAGGCGCTCACGGCGGAGGAACAACAGGAACTAATGGAGTTTTAAACAAACAGAACATAACTAAACAATATCCAGACCAGAGAACATGACAGACTCGGCCGTTGTTTGAACTCACAACCTACCGATCTCAGGGCGGGCACTGATGCGGTGTATAGCACCGTGATGCTAATGAATCGTTTTCGGTACTATACCGCCCCTTTTCTAAAAAGTACCGGTCACCCACCCGTTGGGTCATGCAGAACTTTTTCAAGAAGTTCCCTCTCTCGGCCTTATGCATCTGTTCACCAGCAACTCCAACCCCAACCCCCGTGTCTCTGACCGGCTGCTGCTAATAAAGGCGACAGGTGATTAGATAACAAGGCCCAGCTGGGCGATCTACTCACCTGCCGCCGGCTTTGAGGACGGGCCTTACAAACCCCAGGCCCGTAGGCCACGCCCCCTTCCACGCCCCAATTCTAACCCTTGATGCTGAGGGGATGGATCCCATGTTTATAGTCTTTGGTATGACTCTGTCGGAACGTGGATTGTTTCCTCGGGGTGCAATCGGACCAGACCAGCCATGGCTTGAATGTAAAAAAAAACTATTTAATCTTTACCATACGGTAGAAACAAAAGGCGCTCACGGCGGAGGAACAACACTTGGCGCAGGTAATAAAACTAACACATGGGCAGAAACTATGGACATGAAACAAAACTTACTTGGCAGAGCTTGAATCAATGGCATGAACAGCAAAAACAGGTGCATGAGGACAGGTGAAACTAATCGATTGTCTTAGTGACCAAACAAGGGAGCGTGGAAACAGGAACTAATGGAGTTTTAAACAAACAGAACATAACTGAACAAACTCCGGACCAGAGACCATGCCAGACTCGGACGGGGTTTGAACTCACAACCTACCGATCTCAGGGCCGGCACTCTAACCACTAGGCCACTGATACGGTGTATAGTACCGTGATGCTAATGAATCGTGTTCGGTACTATACCGCCCCTTTTCTAAAAAGTACCGGTCACCCACCCGTCGTGTCATGCAGAACACTCTCAAGAAGTTCCCTCTCTCGGCCTTATGCATCTGTTCACCAGCAACTCCAACCCTAAACCCCCCGTGTCTCTGACCGGCTGCTGCTAATAGAGGTGACAGGTGATTAGATAACAAGGCCCAGCTGGGCAATCTACTCACCTGCCGCCGGCTTTGAGGACGGGCCTTACAAACCCCAGGCCCGTAGGCCACGCCCCCTTCCACGCCCCAATTCTAACCCTTGATGCTGAGGTGATGGGTCCCATGTTTATAGTCTTTGGTATGACTCTGTCGGAACGTGGATTGTTTCCCCGGGGTGCAATCGGACCAGACCAGCCATGGCTTGAATGTAAAAAAAAACTATTTAATCTTTGTGGGTTCTTCCGAGGATGTCGTAGTTGTAATGGTTTATACAATCCTTCGAGACATTTGTGATTTAGGGCTATATAAATAAACATTGATTGATTGATTGATTGATTGATTACAATACGGTAGAAACAAAAGGCGCTCACGGCGGAGGAACAACACTTGGCGCAGGTAATAAAACTAACACATGGGCAGAAACTATGGACATGAAACAAAACTTACTTGGCAGAGCTTGAATCAATGGCATGAACAGCAAAAACGGACTGTCATGATTAAAACAGGTGCATGAGGACAGGTGAAACTAATCAGTTGTCTTAGTGACCAAACAAGGGAGCGTGGAAACAGGAACTAATGGAGTTTTAAACAAACAGAACATAACTGAACAAACTCCAGACCAGAGAACATGACAGACTCGGCCGGGGTTTGAACTCACAAACTACCGATCTCAGGGCGGGCACTCTTACCACTAGGCCACTGATGCGGTGTATAGTACCGTGATGCTAATGAATCGTGTTCGGTACTATACCGCCCCTTTTCTAAAAAGTACCGGTCACCCACCCGTCGTGTCATGCAGAACACTCTCAAGAAGTTCCCTCTCTCGGCCTTATGGATCTGTTGACCAGCAACTCCAGCCCCAACCCCCCGTGTCTCTGACCGGCTGCTGCTAATAAAGGCGACAGGTGATTTGATAACAAGTCCCAGCTGGGCGATATACTCACCTGCCGCCGGCTTCAAGGACGGGCCTTACAAACCCCGCTGTGCGGCAGGCCCGCAGACCACGCCCCCTCCATAGGCCAATTCCAACCCTTAATGCTGAGTTAATGGGTCCCATGTTTATAGTCTTTGGTATGACTCGGCCAAGGTTTGAACTCACAACCTACCGATCTCAGGGCGGACACTCTAACCGCTAGGCCACTGAGTAAGTCTATAGTACCGCGATGCAAATTAATCATATTCGTTACTATACCGCCTCTCCTCTAAAAAGTACGAGTCACCCACCCGGTGTGTCATGCAGAACACTCTCAAGAAGTTCCCTCTCTCGGCCTTATGCATCTGTTGACCAGCAACTCCAACCCCAACCCCCCGTGTCCCTGACCGGCTGCTGCTAATAAAGGCGACAGGTGATTAGATAACAAGGCCTGGGCAGTCTACTCACCTATCGCTGGCTTCAAGGATGGGCCTTACAAACACCACTATGCAGCAGGCCCGCAGGCCACGCCCCCTCCACAGGCCAATTACAACCCTTAATGGTGAGGTAATGGATCCCATGTTTATAGTCTTTGGTATGACTCGGCCAAGGTTTGAACTCACAACCTACCGATCTCGGGTTGGACACTCTTACCGCCAGGCCACTGAGTAAGTCTATAGTACCGCGATGCAAATTAATCGTATTCGTTACTATCCCGCCTCTCCTCTAAAAAGTACCGGTCACCCACCCGTTGTGTCATGCAGAACACTCTCAAGAAGTTCCCTCTCTCGGTCTCATGCATCTGCTCACCAGCAACTCCAACCCCAACCCCTGTGTCTCTGCCTGGCTGCTGCTAATAAAGGCAACAGGTGATTAGATAACAAGGCCCAGCTGGACAATCTACTCACCTGCTGCTGGATACGAGGCCGGTCCCCACACACCCCGCTCCGCGGCTGGCCTGCAGGCCACGCCCCCCTCCACGCCCCACTTCCAACCCTTAATGTTGAAGTAATGGGTCCCATGTTTATAGTCTTTGGTATGACTCGGCCGGGGTTTGAACTCACAACCTACCGATCTCAGGTCGGACACTCTCACCACTAAGCCACTGAGTAGGTGTATAGTACCGCGATGCTAATTAATCGTATTTGGTACGGTACCGCCCCTCCTCTACCAACTACCGATCCGCCCCCCATCGTGTCATGCAGAATGCCCTCTCGGTCTCATGCGTCTGCTCACCAGCGACTCCAACTCCAACCCTGTATCTCTGGCCGGCTGCTGCTAATAAAGGTGACAGGTGATTAGATAACAAGCCCCAGTTTCTCCATTCCATTCCATTTATTCCAATTTTGTATATACTGTAAAAAATAAAAAATAAAAATAAAAACACTGTAAAATTCTGGTGACTAAGCTGTCAGTTTATAAAGTAAAATGTTTATATTTTTTGCAGCTTATGTAAAAAAATATATTGTTAATTAATTATATACCTATTTGTTAGCTGTCGTCCATGTGGGTCGTAGCTGTACTTAGTTGTAATTTTCTTGTCCACCACTTGGGGCAGTATTGACAATATCAAACAAGCAGAAGAAGTCTGGAGCTAAAATCATAGAGAAGTTTCTCAAGCGCAAAAAATATGACTAAAGTGGAGAAGCTGTACTTTTATTTGCACTATATATTTATTAACAGTTTAGTTAAACATATATATATTTTTTTATTTATTATTATTGCTTTTGTCAGAGTTATTATTATTATTTTTTATGCAACTGAGATAGAATTCGGTACCCCCCGCGACTCCGAAAGGGACAAGTAGTAGAAAATAGATGGATGGATGGATGGATTACTTTATATTTTAGGGTCAAATTCAGCCGACTGAGTTTTTTACCGTAAAATCAACTTTGGTACAATTTTTTTTACATATACAGTAAGCCACTAAAACAAACAACAACAAAAAAAATTCAAACAACAAGATTTTACAGTAAAACAAAAAAAGTAAATTGAATTGTACCAGTAAAAACAGTGGTATTGTTTTTCCATTCCTTTCCATGTATTCTATTTTTGTATACGCTGTAAAAAAAAAAAAAACTGCTTTTACTGTAAAATTCTGGTGACTGGGCTGTCCGTTTATAAAGTTTTTTTTTTTTTTTGCAGCTTTTGTAAAAAAATATATCGTTAATGAATCATACACCTATTTGTTAGCTGTGGTCTATGTGGGTCGCAGCCGTACTTAGTTGTAATTCTCTTGTCCACCCTTTGGGGCAGTAATGACAACATCAAACAAACAGAAGAAGTCTGGAGCTAAAATCATAGAGAAATTTCTCAAGCGCAAAAAATATGACTAAAGTGGAGAAGCTGTATTTTTATCTGCACTTTATATTTATTGATAGTTTGGTTAAAAAAAACTTTTTTTTATTATTATTACTTAAGTCAGAGTAATTATTATCACTCATTATTACTTTAAGTAAAGTTTATATCAGCCTGACCTAAGCCTTGATAATAATTTTTGCGATTAACGCATGCTTTCATATCACTTGACAAGGTTTGTCCTGTTCAAAAGTAAGTAGGTTAGATATTACTAGATTAGGCAATTGACTAACTTGCGTGTAAATGCTTAAATTCTGAAGTTGAACTGAAATCCTGGAATTTTTAGTTTTTTAAATGTTGAAGTAGAGCACACGATTCCCAATGGCTGAATATTTTTGAAGTTGGAACTATTAGAATCAGATGAAAAATTTGGGAGTTGCATAACTTTATAGTATGTCCCATTGATAGAAATGTGAATTAGGAAAAAAAATGTTTAAATGGTAAAAAAAAAAAAAAAACTTGAAAGGTCTGAATAAGTTGAAATGGTTGGTATTGGAATTTTTCATATCAGTTGAGAAATGTTGAAGTAGTGAGATGTTGAATTGAAAAATGGTATTATGAAATTCCTGGAATTTTGGGAAAACCGGGATTTTTTCCAGTTCAAAGAACTATTTTGTTTTTTGTCCTGATTAAGAGGAATTTTTGGACGGTGGAACATTTTAAATGCGTTGAAAAATGTGAAAGGAGTAGTCACTAGAACAGTGGTTCTCAAACTTTTTTTGTCATCCCCCACTTTGGACAAGGGGGAGTTTTCAAGCCCCACCTGCCCCTGTTGCCACAACAGAACGCTGATGCCAAGCTTAACATTTTCAAATTTATTGAAGGGTTCGGTCCTTGGCCCTGTACTCTTCAGCATCTAAATGCTGCCACTAGGTGACGTCATACGCAAATACGGTATTAGCTTTCACTGTTATGCTGATGACACCCAACTCTACATGCCCCTAAAGCTGACCAACACGCCGGATTGTAGTCAGTTGGAAGCGTGTCTTAATGAAATTAAACAATGGATGTCCGCTAACTTTTTGCAACGTAACGCCAAACAAACGGAAATGCTGATTATCGGTCCTGCTAGACACCGACATCTATTTAATAATACAACTTTAACATTTGACAACCAAATAATAAAACAAGGTGACTCGGTAAAAAATCTGGGTATTATTTTCGACCCAACTCTCTCCTTTGAGGCACACATTAAAAGCGTTACTAAAACAGCCTTCTTTCATCTCCGTAATATCGCTAAAATTCGCTCCATTTTGTCCACTAAAGACGCCGAGATCATTATCCATGCGTTTGTTACGTCTCGTCTCGATTACTGTAACGTATTATTTTCGGGTCTCCCCAATACAATCGGCAAGCCTATCTTGCCGATTGTATTGTACCATATGTCCTGGCAAGAAATCTGCGTTCAAAAGACTCCGGCTTATTAGTGATTCCTAGAGCCCCAAAAAAGTCTGCGGGCTATAGAGCGTTTTCCGTTCGGGCTCCAGTACTCTGGAATGCCCTCCCGGTAAAAGTTCGAGATGCTACCTCAGTAGAAGCATTTAAGTCTCACCTTAAAACTCATCTGTATACACTAGCTTTTAAATAGACCTCCTTTTTAGACCAGTTGATCTGCCGCTTCTTTTCTTTCTCCTATGTCCCCCTCCTCCCTTGTGGAGGGGGTCCGGTCCGATGACCATGGATGAAGTACTGGCTGTCCAGAGTCGAGACCCAGGATGGACCGCTCGTCGGGACCTATGATGGACCGCTCGCCTGTATCGATTGGGGACATCTCTACGCTGCTGATCCGCCTCCGCTTGGGATGGTCTCCTGTGGACGGGACTCTCGCTGCTGTCTTGGATCCGCTTTGAACTGAACTTTCGCGCTGTGTTGGAGCCACTATGGATTGAACTTTCACAGTATCATGTTGGACCCGCTCGACATCGATTGCTTTCGGTCCCCTAGAGGGGGGGGAGGGTTGCCCACATCTGAGGTCCTCTCCAAGGTTTCTCATAGTCAGCATTGTGACTGGCGTCCCACTGGATGTGAATTCTCCCTGCCCACTGGGTGTGAGTTTTCCTTGCCCTTTTGTGGGTTCTTCCGAGGATGTCGTAGTCGTAATGATTTGTGCAGTCCTTTGAGACATTTGTGATTTGGGGCTATATAAATAAACATTGATTGACATTGATTGATTTGTGGCGGCTCGCCACGAAAGAATTACGGCCGCCACAAATAAAAAATAAAAAAATTGTTCGGCTTTTGACTCGCTTGACCACTCATAAAAGCAATGGGACTCTGTCTGTGAATGTAGTTACATATTATGTAAATATGTAAATATGATATAAATAATTATATAAAGTGTTGTAATTATATTCCAACTCTGCGTTCTTCTTGGTCATTGCCTCCGCAAGGATAGAATAATACATTTTTTTTTAAGTGAAATTCCCTCCCGTTCCTCGTGCCCCACCTGTCATGTCTCTATTCCCCACAGGTGTGGCCCGCCCCACACTTTGAGAAACGCTGCACTAGAATAAAGGATGGAAATATGGCTTTGGAAAACCAGGAAATCTGTAAAAGGCTGGAATTTATTTTTTCTTTTTGTGAAACATTTCCAGCATAGTGAAATGTGTTGAAGGTTGAAAAATGTGGAAATGGTGGACATTTGAAAAATGGCCGGTTGATTTTGAACGGGAAAAATGTCCAGGAAAACCTAGAATTCTGGGAAACCCGGTAATTTTTGGAATTTGTCAAGGGAAAGCCAGCGATTCCCGAATAGGATTAGCAGTTTGAAGTTGGAACGTTTGGAATTGTCTAGCATTAAAAGATTAAAGTTGGTACAAAATGCGGCTGCTAGACTTTTGACAAGAACAAGAAACTTTGATCATATTACACCTGCACTGGCTCACCTGCACTGGCTTCCTGTGCACTTAAGATGTGACTTTAAGGTTTTACTACTTACGTATAAAATACTACACAGTCTAGCTCCAGCCTATCTTGCCGATTGTATTGTACCATATGTCCCGGCAAGAAATCTGCGTTCAAAGGACTCCGGCTTGTTAGTGATTCCCAAAGCCCAAAAAAAGTCTGCGGGCTATAGAGCGTTTTCCATTCGGACTCCAGTACTCTGGAATGCCCTCCCGGTAACAGTTCGAGATGCCACCTCAGTAGAAGCATTTAAGTCTCACCTTAAAACTCATTTGTATACTCTAGCCTTTAAATAGACTCCCTTTTTAGACCAGTTGATCTGCCGTTTCTTTTCTTTTTCTCCTATGTCCCACTCTCCCTTGTTGAGGGGGTCCGGTCCGATCCGGTGGCCATGTACTGCTCGCCTGTGTATCGGCTGGGGACATCTCTGCGCTGCTGATCCGCCTCCGCTTGGGATGGTTTCCTGCTGGCTCCGCTGTGAACGGGACTCTCGCTGCTATGTTGGATCCGCTTTGGACTGGACTCTCGCGACTGTGTTGGATCCATTATGGATTGAACTTTCACAGTATCATGTTAGACCCGCTCCACATCCATTGCTTTCCTCCTCTCCAAGGTTCTCATAGTCATCATTGTCACCGATGTCCCACTGGGTGTGAGTTTTCCTTGCCCTTATGTGGGCCTACCGAGGATGTCGTAGTGGTTTGTGCAGCCCTTTGAGACACTAGTGATTTAGGGCTATATAAGAAAACATTGATTGATTGATTGATTGATTGAATTAGGAGGTAAAAAATCTGAAGAAGAAGAGGAATAGAAAACCATATGTGTGAATGCATTGGAACATTCACACAATTGTTGTATATGATTAAAATCAAGACTAAGATGACTAATTACTCATTTAAAAACCTGCCATTTAAAGACTTAGCTTATTGTGTCTTGTCCTTTATTTTACACACTTGACAAGGTCACAATAGCACATCTCCATCTAAATCAGAATAGGACCACGGATCGGTCCGGATCGATCATTTTAATATCATTTTGGCAAAAAGTACAAAACATTCAACGGTCCTAAATACATGTGCAGGTAAAACGTCTCATCATCCATATAAGTGTTGCCGACTCGTCACAAAAAAATACCGACAAAGTGAGGGAATAACCTAAACAAGGGTGGGCATAAATTGTGGTTGTGTGTAAGTTTTGTTAGCCTGGACCCAAGGATCCAGTGAGTGGAGGTCAAAATGTGTTTGAAGACATAAACAAACATAGTGCAGCAGGGGAGTGAACAAAAAAGAGAAATCCGCTCGTAGTCACTTGGCACGGGTAAGTTGTAATAAACCGAACCACAAACAGTTAATTCTGTCCTTCAAGAAGAGCAGAAGCAAATAAAGTGTGGGCTGCCATTAATAACAGATGCCGAACGCCAGACCGACGACAGTTTTTGCCTCGATAAACAATTTCAGTAACAAAAACACTCCCCTGCGTTCATGGTCCCCGTATCAGCTGCTATTTGACACATATAGCTGCCCGGGTATATGCCTGTACATTATTCTTTCCTTTAGGACCACCAGAATCACCATGTCCTGTGCCCAGACTTGTTGGGTCGTGGGCACAGTTGGGTGTTCCAACAGGACCCCAAACACATGTCAAAAAAGGTAAAGGAAAGGCTAAATCAGGCTAGAATTCAGCTTTTAGAATGGCCTTCCCAAACTTCTGACTTAAACCTGTGGACAATGCTGAAGAAACAAGTCCATGTCAGAAAACTAACAAATTCGAGAGTACACACCCTGGTCCTCACATGGCATTTACGGAATAAGTGAAGAGTTACACTCTGGTCCCCACATGGCACATACGGAATAAGTGAGGAGTTACACCCTGGTCCCCACATGGCCCGAACGGAATAAGTGAAGAGTTACACCCTGATCCCCACATGGCACGTACGGAATAAGTGAAGAGTTACACCCTGGTCTGGACATGGCACGTACGGAATAAGCGAAGAGTTACACCCTGGTCCTCACATGGCCCGTACGGAATAAGTGAAGAGTTACACCTTTGTCCCCACATGCAACGTACGGAATAAGTGAAGAGTTACACCGTGGCCCCCACATGGCCCGAACGGAATAAGTGAAGAGTTAAACCCTGTCCCCACATGGTATGTACGGAATAAATCAAGAGTTACACCCTGGTCCCCACATGGCCCGTACGGAATAAGTGAAGAGTTACACCCTGGTCCCCACATGGCCCGTACGGAATAAGCGAAGAGTTACACCCTGGTCCTCACATGGCCCGTACGGAAAAAGTGAAGAGTTACACCCTGGTCCACACATGGCCCGTACGGAATAAGGGAAGAGTTACACCCTGTCCCCACATGGTATGTACGGAATAAATCAAGAGTTACACCCTGGTCCCCACATGGCCCGTACGGAATAAGTGAAGAGTTACACCCTGGTCTGGACATGGCACGTACGGAATAAGCGAAGAGTTACAACCTGGTCCTCACATGGCCCGTACGGAAAAAGTGAATAGTTACAGCCTGGTCCACACATGGCACGTACAAAATAAGTGAGGAGTCACATCCTGGTCCCCACATGCAACGTACGGAATAAGTGAAGGGTTACACCCTCGTCCCCACATGGCACATAGGGAATAAGTGAAGAGTTACACCCTGGTCCCCACATGGCCCGTACGGAATAAGTGAAGAGTTACACCCTGGTCCCCACATGGCATGTACGGAAAAAGTGAAGAGTTACACCCTGGTCCCCACATGAGATACGACTATAAATATATCACTCAATATGTAAAACTGACTATCCATCCATCCATTTCCTACCGCTTATTCCCTGTTTTCGTGTCGCGGGGGGCGCTATAAACATATCACTCAATATGTAGGACTGACTATACAACGATAATTATATCCTTCAATATGTAGAAAAACTGACTATACGACTTTAAATAAATCCTTCAATATGTAGAAGCTTGTGCAGTCCTCCCTCAGTCCAAAACCAAGAACAGGTAAGTTGTTCCATAACTCTTCACTTATTTTGTTTGTGCCATGTGGGGACCAGGGTGTGACTGCCCACTTATTCCGTTCGTGCAATGTGGGGACCAGGGTGTGACTCTTCACTTATTCCGTTCGTGCAATGTGGGGACCAGGGTGGGACTCTTCACTTATTCCGTTCGTGCCATGTGGGGACCAGGGTGTAACTCCTCACTTATTCCGTACGTGCCATGTGGGGACCAGGGTGTAACTATTCCCTTATTCCGTACGTGCAATGTGGGGACCAGAGTGTAACTCTTCACTTATTCCGTTCGTGCAATGTGGGGACCAGGGTGTGACTCTTCACTTATTCCGTTCGTGCCATGTGGGGACCAGGGTGTGACTCCTCACTTATTCCGCACGTGCCATGTGGGGACCAGGGTGTAACTATTCCCTTATTCCGTACGTGCCATGTGGGGACCAGGGTGTAACTATTGCCTTATTCCGTACGTGCAATGTGGGGACCAGGATGTAACTCTTCACTTATTCTGTTCGTGCAATGTGGGGACCAGGGTGTGACTCTTCACTTATTCCGTTCGTGCCATGTGGGGACCAGGGTGTAACTATTCCCTTATTCCGTACGTGCAATGTGGGGACCAGGGTGTAACTCTTCACTTATTCCGTTCGTGCAATGTGGGGACCAAGGTGTGACTCTTCACCTATTCCGTTCGTGCCATGTGGGGACCAGTGTGTAACTCCTCACTTATTCTGTACGTGCCATGTAGGGACAAATGTGTAACTCTTCACTTATTCCGTACGTGCCATTAGGGGACAGGGGTGTAACTCTTCACTTATTCCGTACGTGAAATATGGGGACCAGGGTGTAACTCTTCACTTATTCCGTACGTGTCATGTGGAGACAAGGGTGTAACTCTTCACTTATTCTGCATGTACCATGTGGAGACCAGGGTGTGACTCTTCACTTATTCCGTTCGTGCAATGTGGGGACCAGGGTGTGACTCTTCACTGATTCCGTTCGTGCCATGTGGGGACCAGGGTGTAACCCCTCACTTATTCCGTACGTGCCATGTGGGGACCAGGGTGTAACTATTCCCTTATTCCGTACGTGCAATGTAGGGACCAGGGTGTAACTCTTTACTTATTCCGTTCGTGCAATGTGGGGACCAGGGTGTGACTCTTCACTTATTCCGTTCGTGCCATGTGGGGACCAGGGTGTGACTCCTCACTTATTCCGTACGTGCCATGTGGGGACCAGGGTGTAACTATTCCCTTATTCCGTACGTGCCATGTGGGGACCAGGGTGTAACTATTCCCTTATTCCGTACGTGCAATGTGGGGACCAGGATGTAACTCTTCACTTATTCCGTTCGTGCAATGTGGGGACCAGGGTGTGACTCTTCACTTATTCTGTTCATGCCATGTGGGGACAAGGGTGTAACTCCTCACTTATTCCGTACGTGCCATGTGGGGACCAGGGTGTAACTATTCCCTTATTCCGTACGTGCAATGTGGGGACCAGGGTGTAACTCTTCACTTATTCCGTTCGTGCAATGTGGGGACCAGGGTGTGACTCTTCACTTATTCCATTGGTGCCATGTGGGGACCAGGGTGTAACTCCTCACTTATTCCGTACGTGCCATGTAGGGACAAAGGTGTAACTCTTCACTTATTCCGTACGTGCCATTAGGGGACAGGGGTGTAACACTTCACTTATTCCGTACGTGAAATATGGGGACCAGGGTGTAACTCTTCACTTATTCCGTACGTGTCATGTGGAGACAAGGGTGTAACTCTTCACTTATTCTGCATGTACCATGTGGAGACCAGGATGTGACTCTTCACTTATTCTGCATGTACCATGTGGAGACCAGGATGTGACTCTTCACTTATTCCGTTCGTGCAATGTGGGGACTAGGGTGTGACTCTTCACTTATTCCGTTCGTGCCATGTGGGGACCAGGTTGTAACTCCTCACTTATTCCGTACGTGCCATGTAGGGACAAAGGTGTAACTCTTCACTTATTCCGTACGTGCCATTGGGGGACAGGGGTGTAACTCTTCACTTATTCCGTACGTGAAATATGGGGACCAGGGTGTAACTCTTCACTTAGTCCGTACGTGTCATGTGGAGACAAGGGTGTAACTCTTCACTTATTCTGCATGTACCATGTGGACACCAGGGTGTGACTCTTCACTTATTCGGTACATGCCATGTGGGGACAAGTGTGTAACTCTTCACTTATTCTGTACGTGCCATGTGGGGACAAGGGTGTAACTCTTCACCTGTTCTGTATGTACCATGTGGGGACCAGGGTGTAACTCTTTACTTATTCTGTACGTGCCATGTGGGGACCAGGGTGTGACCCTTCACTTATTCCGTACGTGCCATGTTGGGACCAGGGTGTAACTCTTCACTTATTCCGTACGTGCCATGTGGGGACCAGGGTGTGACTCTTCACTTATTCCGTTCGTGCCATGTGGGGACCAGGGTGTAACTCTTCACTTATTACGTTCGTGCAATGTGGGGACCAGGGTGTTACTCTTCACTTATTCCGTACGTGCCATGTTGGGACCAGGGTGTAACTCTTCACTTATTACGTACGTGCGATATGGGGACCAGGGTGTAACTCTTCACTTATTCCGTTCGTGCAATGTGGGGACCAGGGTGTGACTCTTCACTTATTCCGTTCGTGCCATGTGGGGACCAGGGTGTAACTCCTCACTTATTCCGTACGTGCCATGTAGGGACAAAGGTGTAACTCTTCACTTATTCCGTACGTGCCATTAGGGGACAGGGTTGTAACTCTTCCCTTATTCCGTACGTGAAATATGGGGACCAGGGTGTAACTCTTCACTTAATAAGTACGTGCAATGTGGGGACCAGGGTGTAACTCTTCACTTATTCCATCCGTGCCATGTTGGGACCAGGGTGTAACTCTTCACTTATTCCGTACTTGTAATGTGGGGACAAGGGTGTAAATCTTCACTTATTCCGTACAGGCCATGTGGGGACCAGGGTGTAACTCTTCACTTATTCCGTATGTGCCATGTGGGGACCAGGGTGTAACTCTTCACATATTCCGTACGTGCCATGTGGGGACCAGGGTGTAACTCTTCACTTATTCCATACAGGCCATGTGGGGACCAAGGTGTAACTCTTCACTTATTCCGTACGAGCCATGTGGGGACCAGGGTGTGACTATTCACTTATTCCGTACAGGCCATGTGGGGACCAGGGTGTAACTCTTCACTTATTCCGTTCGTGCCATGTTGGGACCAGGGTGTAACTCTTCACTTATTCCGTACAGGCCATGTGGGGACCAAGGTGTAACTCTTCACTTATTCCGTACGGGCCATGTGGGGACCAGGGTGTGACTCTTCACTTATTCCGTATGTGCCATGTGGGAACCAGGGTGTGACTCTTCACTTATTCCGTTCGTGCAATGTGGGGACCAGGGTGTAACTCTTCACTTATTCCGTTCGTGCCATGTGGGGACCAGGGTGTAACTCTTCACTTATTCCGTACAGGCCATGTGGGGACCAGGGTGTGACTCTTCACTTATTCCGTTCGTGCAATGTGGGGACCAGGGTGTAACTCTTCACTTATTCCGTACGTGCCATGTGGGGACCAGGGCGTGACTCTTCATTTCCACACGGAAGTGTGAGAAAATGACTTCAGAAGTCCACAAAGTGAAAATGAAAACAAACCGAACAGTCCAGGTAGCGACTAAGAGTATAGACTAAACGTTCTGCACAGTGTTGCCATGACGATAGTGGAGATGATTGCCTTTGTGGAGAAAGGCAAATATAATCATCTTAAAGCATTACAGTGGAGTCCAAAGACGGACTATTATCTCTGCAGTGCACCTGATGGTGTGGATCTACCACACCCGGCCAGTCAGACGAGGACATGCCTCCAAATGTGAGGCTGTTCCTTTCATATGAGCAGGAGTAACATCACGTCTGAGCCACAGATGGCTTTCATTTATTAATGAGGCCTTACACAATCCTGTCCCAATTAGCCTAAGTGATTCATGTCATGTGACGCATTGATCAATCTGGCCACTGCTTCTGTCTCTTTGGCGGAGACAAGCGGACACGCTGCTGAATGTGGGACATCTGTTCCCTAATTATCACACTTTGGAAAAACCACCGATGAGAAGGCCGATAAATATTTCCAACGACCTCGTTTACTTGTCATGGATAAGGTGTGAAGAAGCACCGGAGGAACTTTTGAAGGGCGCAGGTGGGAAGGAACAAGATGTGTGTGTCTGTAGCTTTAATGCAAATGAGATGTATTTTGTCCACGCCCACCAAGAAGCAGTTGTGCACTGATTAACTTTTAAGGGAGTGTTAAGTCACCCTCGTTTAGGTCACCCGAGCCTTGATCAGCCTCGCATAGATCACCCTCGTTCAAGTCACCCACGTTTAGGTCACCCTCACTTAGGTCACCCTCATTTAGACCACCCTTTTTTAGGTCAACCCTGCTTCGATTACCCTCGCTTAGGTCACCCTCATTTAGGTCAGCCTCACTTAAATCACCCTAGCTTTGGTCACCCTCGTTTAGGTCACCCTCGCTCAGAACCCCCTTGTTTAGGTCACCCTCGCACAGGTCGTCCTCGCTTAGATAATTCTCATTTAGGTCACCCTCATTTAGGTCAGCCTCACTTAAATCACCCTAGCTTAGGTCACCCTCGTTTAGGTCACCCCTCGCTCAGAACCCCCTTGTTTAGGTCACCCTCGCACAAGTCGTCCTCGCTTAGATAATTCTCATTTAGGTTACCCTCGTTTAGGTCACCCTCGCTTCGATCACCCTTGTTTAATTCACCCTTGGTCAGGTCACCCTCGCTTATCAATCAATCAATCAATCAATCAATCAATCAATCAATCAATCAATGTTTATTTATATAGCCCTAAATCACAAATGTCTCAAAGGACTGTACAAACCACTACGACTACGACATCCTCGGAAGAACCCACATAAGGGCAAGGAGAACTAACACCCAGTGGGACGCCAGTGACAATGATGACTATGAGAACCTTGGAGAGGACCTCATATGTGGGCAACCCCCCACCCCCTCTAGGGGACGGAAAGCAATGGATGTCGATTGGGTCTAACATGATACTGTGAACAATCAAACCATAGTGGATCCAACACAGCCGCGAGAGTTAAGTTCAAAGCGGATCCAAGCTTATGCTACTCTTGTTTAGGTCACCTCCGCTTAGAATACTCTCGTTTAGTTCACCCTCGTTTAGGTGAGCCTTGCTTAGATCAACCTCGTTCAGGTCACACTTGCTTGGATTATTCTCGTTTAAGTCACCCTCCCTTGGATCCCCCTCGTTTAGGTCACCCTCGCTTAGATCACCATCGCCTAGATCACCCTCCTTTCGGCCACCCCTGCTTAGATTACCCTAGATTGGGTCACCCTCCCTTAGATCACCCTCCTTTAGGTCAGCCTCACTTAAATCACCCTTGCTTAGGTCACCCTCGTTTAGGTCAACCTCGCTTGGATCACCCTTGTTTAGGTCACCCTCGCACAGGTCATCCTCGCTTAGATTATTTTCATATAGGTCATCCTCGCTTGGCTCACCCTTGTTTAGGTTTCCCTCGCTTAGATCACCATTGTTTAGTTAACCCTCGTTTAGGTTGAGCCTTGCTTAGATCACCCTCGTTCAGGCCACCCTTGCTTAGATTATTCTCGTATAGGTCACCCTCGCTTAGATCACCCTTGTTTAGGTCACCCTCACTTAGGTCACCCTCATTTAGATCACCCTTTTTTTTAGGTCATCCCTGCGTCGATTACCCTCGTTTAGGTTGCCTTCGCATAGATCACCCATGTTTAGTTCACCCTCGTTTAAGTCACCCTCGCTTGGATCACACTTGTTTAGGTCACCCTCTTTCAGATCACCCTTGTTTAAGTCACCCTAGTTTAGGTCACCCTCGCTTAGATCACCATCGCCTAGATCACCCTCCTTTAGGTCACCCCTGCTTAAATTACCCTAGATTGGGTCACCCTCCCTTAGATCGCCCTCGTTTAGGTCAGCCTCACTTAAATCACCCTTGCTTAGGTCACCCTCGTTTAGGTCAACCTCGCTTGGATCACCCTTGTTTAGGTCACCCTCGCACAGGTCATCCTCGCTTACATTATTTTCATAAAGGTCATCCTCGCTTGGCTCACCCTTGTTTAGGTTTCCCTCGCTTGGATCACCCTTGTTTAGTTCACCCTCGTTTAGGGTGAGCCTTGCTTAGATCACCCTCGTTCAGGCCACCCTTGGTTAGATTATTCTCGTATAGGTCACCCTCGCTTAGATCACCCTTGTTTAGGTCACCCTCACTTAGGTCACCTTCATTTAGATCACCCTTTTTTTTAGGTCACCCCTGCGTTGATTACCCTCGTTTAGGTTACCTTCGCATAGATCACCCTTGTTTAGTTCACCCTCGTTTAAGTCACCCTTGCTTGGATCACACTTGTTTAGGTCACCCTCTTTCAGATCACCCTTGTTTAAGTCACCCTAGTTTAGGTCACCCTCGCTTAGATCACCATCGCCTAGATCACCCTCCTTTAGGTCACCCCTGCTTAAATTACCCTGGATTGGGTCACCCTCCCTTAGATCACCCTCGTTTAGGTCAGCCTCACTTAAATCACCCTTGCTTAGGTCACCCTCGTTTAGGTCAACCTCGCTTGGATCACCCTTGTTTAGGTCACCATCGCACAGGTCATCCTCGCTTAGATTATTTTCATATAGGTCATCCTCGCTTGGCTCACCCTTGTTTAGGTTTCCCTCGCTTAGATCACCCTTGTTTAGTTCACTGTTGTGGGACATGCGCATTCTGCGTCTCTCTCCGCTGCGAGTCCAACCAGAGGACCCGCCGACAGCGCACTCCAGACACGCCCCCGCATTCATCAAGCGGACCGCGCCCACTCTCCGCCGCAGCCGGCTGCAGGACACACCTGTGACTGACGATGAGCAGCATAAAAGACCAGTGGACACAGGGATCCGTGCGGGAACTTAGTTCCAAATGCGTACCGTAAGCAATCACCCTGCTTTATGCAAACCTGCTCTCCCTGTGCCCTGTACCTCTACGTGTTCTCAGTGTCTTCTCCCGTGTCCCCACAGAATCCTCCGTCGCCCGCAAGGTGAGCTGTGCTTCTCACTCTTTTCCCTGGATCTCCCTCTGGATTCTGACTGCCTCCTTTGTACCTCGACTCCTCGCTCGTTTGACCTGAACCCTCTGCCTGCCCCACGGACTTCCGCGTTCTCTTTTGTCAACACTTGGGTAAAACACACTTCAGTTAATTTACACACTTAGACTAACACCATACACTCTAGAGTTTTTGCCACGCTCCATTTACTTAGTATGTTTTCTGTTGATTGATTATTACATATATACATTTGTTAATATATATATATATATATTAATAAATCTTTGGACATACTGCCACCTGGTGTCCGTTTGCCGTCACGTCCTCCTTAGTAAACCATAACAGTAAGTTCCCGCCAGAAAAATTAAATAGTAGGACCTGACGGCACAGTATTTTTTTGTTGTTGTTGTTGTTTTCATAGCCCCCAGTGACTTTAGCTCTGTCCCAGTGACTTTTTGTTTGTTTTTTTTGGTTTTCTCAACTTTCCTCCTTCCTTTTTGCCCGTGTCACGATGTCTTTTTCCTCCACCATGGACAATTTTTATAGTCCTCAACACTCCGTCAAGGGACTGTTTAATTTCAATACGGGGAGGGATGAATTTGCCCGGCGCCTGGCCACCCACCTCCCACCCTTAGTGACAATTCCTCAGTCAGCTGGAGGCGTTTGGCATCCGCGTTCGGAAGGGGGGGATAGTGCTGGTGACTGTGCTGATGTGGTGGCGCATCTACACCCAGCCAGGCAAACCCCTGCCATACCTATACCATCTGTTTTTCATTTTTGTACTGGTGGCTGTGCTAATGTGGTAGCACAGCTGCAACCAGACAGACTTCCCCCTGCCCGAGATATCCCACCTATCTTCCGTTTTTCCCAGCCACAGCCACCAGTCCCCTGGCTAGCCTCCGAGCTAGTACCTGTCCCGAAGCTAGCGCCCGAGCTAGCGCCAGTCCCCGAGCTAGCCCCCGAGCTAGCGCCAGTCCCCGAGCTAGCGCCAGTCCCCGAGCTAGCCCCCGAGCTAGCGCCAGTCCCCGAGCTAGCCCCCGAGCTAGCGTCAGTCCCCGAGCCAGCCCCCGAGCTAGCGTCAGCCCCCGAGCTAGTGTCAGTCCCCGAGCCAGCCCCCGAGCTAGCGTCAGTCCCCGAGCCAGCCCCCGAGCTAGCGTCAGTTCCCGAGCCAGCCCCCGAGGTAGCGTCAGTTCCCGAGCCAGCCCCCGAGCTAGCCCCAGTCCCCGAGCTAGCCCCCGAGCCAGCGGCAGTCCCCGAGCTAGCCCCCGAGCTAGCACCAGCCCCTTGGCAAGCCCCTGAGCTAGCACCTGTCCCCAGGCTAGCCTGTGAGCTAGCACCCATACCTAGGCTGGCCCTGAACCCCGCCCCTCAGCCAGTAGCACTGGCTTCAGCTCCTCAGCCATCTCCTCGTGTCCGGCGGGCTGCAGCACGGCGCCGCCCACCTCCTTGTGTCCGGCGGTCCTCACTACAGTGCCGTCCACCTCCTCGTGTCCGGCGGCCCGCACCAGGGAACCATTCGCGCCCGCCTTACCGACGGCCAAGACGTCGACCGTTCTTTGGTCGTCCACTTCGCCGGCCGCAGCGGCGGTCCACCCGACGCCGCCACCAGACTTGTCCCCGATGGCTTCTGAGACACTTGGGCTGGCGACCCACCACCAGTTCACCCCTCCACCCTCCCTTGATTTTTGTTCCTGCTTTTGGGGGTGTTCAGATTCTAGGACATCTGGAATCTGTCCATAGGGGGGGGGATACTGTTGTGGGACATGCGCATTCTGCGTCTCTCTCCGCTGCGAGTCCAACCAGAGGACCCGCCGACAGCGCACTCCAGACACGCCCCCGCATTCATCAAGCGGACCGCGCCCACTCTCCGCCGCAGCCGGCTGCAGGACACACCTGTGACTGACGATGAGCAGCATAAAAGACCAGTGGACACAGGGATCCGTGCGGGAACTTAGTTCCAAATGCGTACCGTAAGCAATCACCCTGCTTTATGCAAACCTGCTCTCCCTGTGCCCTGTACCTCTACGTGTTCTCAGTGTCTTCTCCCGTGTCCCCACAGAATCCTCCGTCGCCCGCAAGGTGAGCTGTGCTTCTCACTCTTTTCCCTGGATCTCCCTCTGGATTCTGACTGCCTCCTTTGTACCTCGACTCCTCGCTCGTTTGACCTGAACCCTCTGCCTGCCCCACGGACTTCCGCGTTCTCTTTTGTCAACACTTGGGTAAAACACACTTCAGTTAATTTACACACTTAGACTAACACCATACACTCTAGAGTTTTTGCCACGCTCCATTTACTTAGTATGTTTTCTGTTGATTGATTATTACATATATACATTTGTTAATATAGATATATATATATATATATATATATATTAATAAATCTTTGGACATACTGCCACCTGGTGTCCGTTTGCCGTCACGTCCTCCTTAGTAAACCATAACATTCACCCTCGTTTAGGTTGAGCCTTGCTTAGATCACCCTCGTTCAGGCCACTCTTGCTTAAATTATTCTCGTATAGGTCACCCTCGCTTAGATCACCCTTGTTTAGGCCACCCTCACTTAAGTCACCCTCATTTAGATCACCCTTTTTTTTAGGTCACCCCTGCGTCGATTACCCTCGTTTAGGTTGCCTTCGCATAGATCACCCTTGTTTAGTTCACCCTCGTTTAAGTCACCCTCGCTTGGACCACACTTGTTTAGGTCACCCTCTTTCAGATCACCCTTGTTTAAGTCACCCTAGTTTAGGTCACCCTCGCTTAGATCACCATCGCCTAGATCACCCTCCTTTAGGTCACCCCTGCTTAGATTACCCTAGATTGGGTCACCCTCCCTTAGATCACCCTCGTTTAGGTCAGCCACACTTAAATCACCCTTGCTTAGGTAACCCTCGTTCAGGCCACCCTTGCTTAGATTATTCTCGTATAGGTCACCCTCGCTTAGATCACCCTTGTTTAGGTCACCCTCACTTAGGTCACCCTCATTTAGATCACCCTTTTTTTTAGGTCACCCCTGCGTCGATTACCCTCGTTGAGGTTACCTTCGCATTGATCACCCTTGTTTAATTCACCCTCGTTTAAGTCACCCTCGCTTGGATCACACTTGTTTAGGTCACCCTCTTTCAGATCACCCTTGTTTAAGTCACCCTAGTTTAGGTCACCGTCGCTTAGATCACCATCGCCTAGATCACCCTCCTTTAGGTCACCCCTGCTTAAATTACCCTAGATTGGGTCACCCTCCCTTAGATCACCCTCGTTTAGGTCAGCCTCACTTAAATCACCCTTGCTTAGATCACCCTCGTTTAGGTCAACCTCGCTTGGATCATCCTTGTTTAGGTCATCCTCGCACAGGTCATCCTCGCTTAGATTATTTTCATATAGGTCATCCTCGCTTGGCTCACCCTTGTTTAGGTTTCCCTCGCTTAGATCACCCTTGTTTAGTTCACCCTCGTTTAGGGTGAGCCTCGCTTGCATCACCCTCGTTCAGGCCACCCTTGCTTAGATTATTCTCGTATAGGTCACCCTCGCTTAGATCGCCCTTGTTTAGGTCACCCTCACTTAGGTCACCCTCATTTAGATCACCCTTTTTTTAGGTCACCCCTGCGTCGATTACCCTTGTTTAGGTTACCTTCGCATTGTTTAGTTCACCCTCGTTTAAGTCACCCTCGCTTGGATCACACTTGTTTAGGTCACCCTCTTTCAGATCACCCTTGTTTAAGTCACCCTAGTTTAGGTCACCCTCGCTTAGATCATCCTCGTTTAGTTCACATATTTTGTATTCAACAAATATTTTTTTATAGAACACTGACAGGTAAACTGAAAATGTGAGTGAATGTTTGTGCTATGGCGCCATATCTTTTTGGACTTTTTTACTGGTATGGTCCAATACAATCGGCAAGTTAGGACGGAGCTAGACCGTGTACTATTTTATACCTAAGTAGTAAAACCTTAAGTGCAGAGGAAGCCAGTGCAGGTGAGCCAGTTCAGGCGTAATACCATCAAACTTTCGTGGTCCGGAAAATACGGTACTCCCTCGAAAGCGAAGCAGACAGGAGTCGAGGATTTTACTTGGCACCGCATTCTCCCTCATTACTAGTCTTGTTTTAAGGCCTTTTAAGATGACAGCCAGTAAACCACGGCCATGTTCTTCAAGTGTTTTTTATGGAAACTTCCTGTGCACCGCATCCTATTTGTCTTATTGCCTGAGCCGCTTGTAAACAAAGCTACCAAGAAAGCTGGAGGTGACAGTAAATAAACCCCAGGATGAAGTCCCCCCCCCCAACCCCGACCCAACATATATTTGACATTTAAGCAGCGGACAGAGAGATCGCAATCTGCCAGAGATGAAGAAGGCCGGCATTTTGGGAGCTGCTCCGGTTCCCTGCCACGGACGCTTAACCTTTGCCATGGGAGTTGGGTGTGTTGAATATGCTGATGAAATTAGTGGCGTACGACGTGTTTGTGCTGCAGCGCCTGGCAGATGGTCCTGCGAACCAGGTACGCTTGATATTCATCAGGAGAGCAGACCCTGGCCAGGATGCGCCTCGGTGCCGGCTCACCCTGAACACCATCAATAAACATGCTGGAGGCTGACAACAAGCCATTGTTGAGGGAGAACAGGCCAACCAACATTTTAACTCTACATTTATAGCCCTAACTTACATTTTAACTCTACATTTAAAGCTTTAACTTACATTTTAACTCCATATTTAAAGCCCTAACTTACATTATAACTCTACATTTAAAGCCCTAACTTGCATTTTAACTCTATATTTAAAGCCCTAGCTTACATTTTAACTCCATATTTAAAGCCCTAACTTACATTATAACTCTACATTTAAAGCCCTAGCTTGCATTTTAACTCTACATTTAAAGCCCTAGCTTACATGTTAACTCTACGTTTAAAACCCTAACTTACATTATAACTCTACATTTAAAGCCCTAACTTACATTATAACTCTACATTTAAAGCCCTAACTTACTTTTTAACTCCACATTTAAAGCCCTAACTTATATTTTAACTCTACAGTTAAAGCCCTAGCTTACATTTTAACGCTACATTTAGAGCCCTAACTTACATCATAACTCTACATTTAAAGCCCTAACTTACATTTTAACTCTACATTTAAAGCCCTAACTTACATTATAACTCTACATTTAAAGCCCTAACTTACATATTAACTCCACATTTGAAGCCCTAACTTACATTTTAACTCCACATTTAAAGCCCTAACTTACATTTTAACTCTATATTTAAAGCCCTAACTTACATTTTAATGCTACATTTAAACCTCTAACTTACATTTTAACTCCACATTTAAAGCCCTAACTTACATTTTAACTCCACATTTAAAGCCCTAACTTACATTTTAACTCCACATTTAAAGCCCTAACTTACATTTTAACTCCACATTTAAAGCCCTAACTTACATTTTAACTCTACATTTAAAGTCCTAACCAACATTTTAACTCTACATTTAAATCCCTAATCAACAATTTAACTCCACATTTAAAGCTAACCAACATTTTAACTCTAAATTTAAAGCTAACCAAAAGTTTAACTCTACATTTTAAGCCCTAACCAACATTTGAACTCTACATTTAAAGCCCTAACCAAGATTTTAACTATACATTTTTAAAGCTCCAACCATTATTTTAACTCTATGTTTAAGGCCCTAACAAACATTTTAACTCTACATTTAAAGCCCTAACTTACATTTTAACTCTACATTTAAAGCCCTAACTTACATTGGAACTCTACATTTAACGTCCTAACCAACATTTTAACTCTACATTTAAATCTAATCAACATTTTAACTCTACATTTAAATCTAACCAACATTTTAACTCTACATTTAAATCTAACCAACAGTTTAACTCTACATTTTAAGCCCTAACCAACATTTGAACTTTACATTTAAAGCCCTAACCAATATTTATTTACCACTCTGTTTGAGTGCAACTTGTGTTTATTTCCCACGCCATTTGAATGTGTCTTTTGTTTATTTTCCACTCCTTTTGAGTGTTTTTTCATTATTTCTCATTCTGTTTGAGTGCTAGTTGTTTATTTCACACTCCAGTTGAGTGTGTCTTTTGTTTATTTCCCACTCCGTTTCTGTGTCTTTTGTTTATTTTCCACTCCTTGTGAGTGTTTCTTGTTTATTTCCCATTCCGTTTGAGTGTGTCTTTTGTTTTTTCTCACTCCATTATAGTGCGTCTTTTTTTTTTCTTACTTCTTTTGATTGCGTCTTTTGTTTATTTCTCACTATGTTTGAGTGTGTCTTTTATTTAGTTCCCACTCCATTTGAGTGTGGCTTTTGTTTATTTCCCACTCCATTTGAGTGTGGCTTTTGTTTATTTCCCACTCCATTTGAGTGTGGCTTTTGTTTATTTCCCACTCCATTTGAGTGCGTCTTTTGTTTATTTCGCACTACGTTTGAGTGTGTCTTTTGTATATGTTCCACTCCGTTTGAGTGTCTTTTGTTTATTTTCCAATCCATTTGAGTGCGTCTTTTGTTTATTTGTCACTCCATTTGAGTGTATCTTTTGTTTACTTTGCACTCTGTTTGTTTATTTTCCACTCCTTTTGAGTGTGTCTTTTGTTTTTTCTCACTCTGTTTGAGTGTCTTTGTTTATTTTCCACTCCTTTTGAGTGTGTCTTTTGTTTATTTCTCACTCCATTATAGTGCGTCTTTTTTTTTCGTACTTCTTTTGATTGCATCTTTTGTTTATTTCTCACTATGTTTGAGTGTGTCTTTTATTTAGTTCCCACTCCATTTGAGTGTGTCTTTTGTTTATTTCCCACTCCATTTGAGTGTGGCTTTTGTTTATTTCCCACTCCATTTGAGTGCGTCTTTTGTTTATTTCCCACTCCACTTGAGTGTGTCTTTTGTTTATTTTCCACTCCATTTGAGTGCGTCTTTTGTTTTTTTCTCACTCCTTTGAGTGTATCTTTTGTTTTTTTTCCACTCTCTTTGTTTATTTTCCACTCCGTTTGAGTGTCTTTTGTTTATTTTCCACTCCTTTTGAGTGTGTCTTTTGTTTTTTCTCACTCTGTTTGAGTGTCTTTGTTTATTTTCCACTCCTTTTGAGTGTGTCTTTTGTTTATTTCTCACTCCATTATAGTGCGTCTTTTTTTTTCTTACTTCTTTTGATTGCGTCTTTTGTTTATTTCTCACTATGTTTGAGTGTGTCTTTTATTTAGTTCCCACTCCATTTGAGTGTGTCTTTTGTTTATTTCCCACTCCATTTGAGTGTCTTTTGTTTATTTCCCACTCCATTTGAGTGCGTCTTTTGTTTATTTCCCACTCCACTTGAGTGTGTCTTTTGTTTATTTCGCACTACGTTTGAGTGTGTCTTTTGTATATTTTCCACTCCGTTTGAGTGTCTTTTGTTTATTTTCCACTCCATTTGAGTGCGTCTTTTGTTTATTTCTCACTCCGTTATAGTGCGTCTTTTGTCTATTTTCCACTCCGTTTGAGTGTCTTTTGTTTATTTTCCACTCCTTTTGAGTGTGTTTTTTGGTTTACTTCCTATTCCGTTTGAGTGCAACTTGTGTTTATTTCACACTCCATTTGAGTGCGTCTTTTGTTTTTGTTCCACTCTATTTGAGTGTGTCTTTTGTTTATTTGTCACTCCGTTATAGGGCGTCTTTTGTTTATTTCTCACTCCGTTATAGTGCGTCTTTTGTCTATTTTCCACTCCGTTTGAGTGTCTTTTGTTTATTTTCCACTCCTTTTGAGTGTGTTTTTTGGTTTACTTCCTATTCCGTTTGAGTGCAACTTGTGTTTATTTCACACTCCATTTGAGTGCGTCTTTTGTTTTTGTTCCACTCTATTTGAGTGTGTCTTTTGTTTATTTGTCACTCCGTTATAGTGCGTCTTTTGTTTATTTCTCACTCCGTTATAGTGCGTCTTTTGTCTATTTTCCACTCCGTTTGAGTGTCTTTTGTTTATTTTCCACTCCATTTGAGTGCGTCTTTTGTTTTTTTTCCACTCTATTTGAGTGTGTCTTTTGTTTATTTGTCACTCCGTTATAGTGCGTCTTTTGTTTATTTCTCACTCCATTTGAGTGCGGCTTTTGTTTTTTTTCCACTCTATTTGAGTGTGTCTTTTGTTTATTTGTCACTCCGTTATAGTGCGTCTTTTGTTTATTTCTCACTCCGATTGAGTGTGTTTTGTTTATTTGTCACTCCGATTGAGTGTCTTTTGTTTATTTCTCACTCCATTTGAGTGTGTCTTTTGTTTATTTTCCTCTCTGTTTGTTTATTTTCCACTCCGTTTGAGTGCCTTTTGTTTATTTTACACTCCTTTTGAGTGTGTCTTTTGTTTATTTCCCACTATCGTTTGAGTGTGTCTATTGTTTTTTTTCCCACTCCGTTTGAGGGTGTCTTTTGTTTATTCCCCACTCCATTTGAGTCCGTCTTTTGTTTATTTATCACAACACAGATATATGTGCGGCTTATATATGGAAAATGTTGATTTCTGCTCAAAATTGGAGTGTGCGGCTTACATACTCTAACGTCTGGAATATATTGTAACGGAGTGGAAAATAAACAAAAAAAGCACTCAATCAGAGTGTGTTTGTTTTTTCACTCCAGGTGAGCGTTCTGTTTTTGTAATGAAATGTTATTGATTTTTTCCCTACGAGTCCATCTCTGGTTTTGAGTTCAATTCCGACTTGAGCCGTGTGCGATCTGATAATTAGCAAATATGTTGCATATTCATTCAGACAAATGCTAATCATATCATAATTATGTTTTCTTGCTTTGTGAGCACGGCCACGAACGCCAGCTAATCCTGCAGCCCTGCGACACCCTGGATATCCCAATAGTCCCTGGAAGATGTTCCACATGATGCTCCTCGTCTTGTGGGGAATTTCCTTTTCACAGAAAAACCTGAAGAGTCCAGGGTCGGCTCATTAAAAGCAGGTCGCATTTAAATGAGGGAGCAATTCAGTGCACTCCAGGGCTCTGTTTAGCACACATGGCACCGCTGTGGAAAGTCATTTAATTCAAACACACACACACACACACACACACACACACACACACACACACACACACACACACACACACACACACACACACACACGCACGCACGCACACACGCGCGCACACACACACACACACACACACACACACCTGGTACACGGTGTGTACGGATATAATACCTGTGAGAATGTGTAACCATGCTGTGTTCCCAACATGTTCATGGACAAGTGAGTGGACTTAAGTGAGTTAAGCAGGTAAAGGTAAGCAGGTAAACAGATAGAGGTAAGCAGGTAACGGTAGGTAAGTAAAGGTAAGAAAGTAAATGTAAGCAGGTAGAGGTATGCAGGTAAATGTAAGCAGGTAAAGGTAAGCAGGAAAGGTAGGCAAGTAGAAGTAAGCAGGTAGAGGTAAGCAAGTGGAGTTAAACTGGTAGAAATAAGCAGGTAGACGTAAGCAGATTAAAATAAGAAGGTAGCGGTATAAAGGTAGAGGTATGCAGATAGAGGTAAGCAGGTTAAGGTAAGAAGGTAGAGGTAAGCAGGTAGAGGTAAGCAGGTAGAGGTAAGCAGGTTAAGGTATGCAGGTAAAAATGTGCAGGTAGAGGTAAGCAGGTAAAGGTATGCAGGTAAAAGTAAGAAGGTAAAGGTAAGCAGGTAGATTTAAGCAAGTAGAGGTAAGCAGGGAGAGGGAAGCAGGGAGAGGTAAGCAAGTAGAGGTATGCAGGTAAATGTAAACAGGTAGAGGTAAGCAGGTAAAGGTAAGCAGGAAAGGTAGGCAAGTAGAAGTAAGCAGGTAGAGGTAAGCAAGTGGAGTTAAACCGGTAGAGATAAGCAGGTAGACGTATGCAGGTAGAGGTAAGCAGATTAAAATAAGAAGGTAGAGGTATAAAGGCAGAGGTATGGAGATAGAGGTAAGCAGGTTAAGGTAAGAAGGTAGAGGTAAGCAGGTAGAGGTAAGCAAGTAGAGGTATGCAGGTAAAGATGTGCAGGTAAAGGTATGCAGGTAAAAGTAAGAAGGTAAAGGTATGCAGGTAGAGGTAAGCAGATTAAAATAAGAAGGTAGAGGTATAAAAGTAGAGGTATGCAGATAGAAGTAAGCAGGTTAAGGTAAGAAGGTAGAGGTAAGCAGGTAGAGGTAAGCAGGTTAAGGTATGCAGGTAAAGATGTGCAGGTAGAGGTAAGCAGGTAAAAGTAAGAAGGTAAAGGTAAGCAGGTAGATTTAAGCAAGTAGAGGTAAGCAGGAGAGGTAAGCAAGTAGAGGTAGGTAGGTAAAGGTAAGCAGGTAGAGGTAAGCAAGTAGAGGTAAGCAGGTAGAGGTAGGCAGGTGGAGTTAAACGGTTAGAGGTATGCAGGTAGAGGTAAGCAGGGAGAGGTAACTAGATGGAGTTAAACCGGTAGAAGGTATGCATTTAGAGGTAAGCAAGTAAAGGTAAGCAGGGAGAGGTAAGCAGATGGAGTTAAACCGGTAGAAGGTATGAATTTAGAGGTAAGCAGGTAAAGGTATGCAGGTAGAAATAAGCAGGTGGCGTTAAACGGGTAGAGGTATGCAGGTAGAGGTAAGCAGGGGGAGGTAAGCAGGGGGAGGTAAGCAGATGGAGTTAAAACGGTAAAGGTATGCAGGTAGAGGTAAGCAGGAAAGGTAAGCATGTAGAGGTAAGAAGGTGGAGGTAAGCAGGGAAAGATGTGTGTGTAAAAAGTGTACTACTTTATTAGTGGTGCCTAGGAATGCTGTGTGTGTGTGTGTGTGTGTGTGTGTGTGTGTGTGTGTGTGTGTGTGTTTGTGTGTGTGTGTGTGTGTGTGTGTGTGTGTGTGTGTGTGTGTGTGTGTGTGTGTGTGTGTGTGTGTGTGTGTGTGTGTGTGTGTGTGTGTACTTCAGCAAATGTCCAAATAGAATATAATTCCCCTTAAAAAAAAAAGTTTTGTCTTCAAGTTGTGTCGTCCTTCACGACTCCAAACTTCTTCTCATTTTTTTTTTAAAAGAAAAATAAAGTTTGCCAAGAAAATACAAAGGAAAGCAGTTTAAGAAGCAGTTTGAGTGAAAGGCGGCCATGAAAGCGAGTGTTTGGTTGGAATGTGGTTTCAAAACTTGCATGTGATGATCAATAAATCAACAATCACAACAATTTCTACACACACTTTGTCATCTTGTAACTGACTCACACTCAGCACAACTACTGCAATAATCTTGTAAACAAACATGTAAACAACACATGTCAACATGGCTAATATATATATATATATATATATATATATATATATATATATATATATATATATGTATATATATATATATTAGGGTTGTACTATGCTGGTATTGGTATAGTACCACGATACTAATAAATCATATTTTGTACTATACCACCTATAAAAAGTACCACCCACTCCCCTTGTCATCATCACGTCATGACATTGCTGATTTTTACAGGCAGAGGAGCATGTTCGGCAGCACGCGCGCACAGAGTACTTGCAAGCAGACACAGTGTGTGGACAGAAAAGGGAGAATTGACGCATTTTGGTGTGAAAATTAAAGATAAAGGTGAAGTTATAACAGTCTGCAGAGTTTTAGCGACTTCTACATCGCCAATCCTGGCCTCCATGGCGACAAATGAGGTAAGTTTCTTACAAGTAGCAATATCACTGGAGGATGAGGAATAGCGAAGCATCGTAGGAAGATACGATAGCTCACCCGCGTCACAATGTAAATAAATGCCATGGGTGGATCTACACCCGTCATCCACTGTAATGATACCAAGTACAAAAGTGTATCTTGTCGATACTACTATGATTACATCGATATTTTTTATCCTCACAAATTTTTTTTTTTTTTTTTTTTAATTCATGTTGTGTTTATAAAGTCATGAAATACATGAGGACTTGGAATCCGACCAATATATGATCCTGTAACTACTTGGTATCGGATCGATACCTAAATGTGTGGTATCATCCAAACAGGAATCAAAGAAGAGAAGAATAAGTGATTATTACATTTGAACAGAAGTGTAGATAGAACATGTTGAAACAGAAAATAGGCAGATATTAACTGTAAATGAACAAGTAGATTCATATTCATTTTTTTTACAGTTTGTTCCTCGTAACGGAGGGAAAATAATAGGTGTATAAATGACACAATTTGTTACTGCACACGTCAGCAGACTAATTAGGAGTCTTTGTTTGTTATATTTACTACTAAAAGACAAGTTGTTTAGTATGTTCACTATCTTATTTATATATATATATATATAATATATATATATATATATATATATATATATATATATATATATATATATATATATATATATACAAACCCCATTTCCATATCAAGTTTCAAGTTTATTGTTCTTCGCTCAACAAACAAACAGTTATACGTACATAAAAGGAAGAAAAAAAATATTGCAGACCGAAATGGTTTAGGCTGAAGTTGAAAACTTATTGCGCCTAACCCTATGAGCAATGTGAAGTACAAAATAAATATAAACTTACGAAAACATTTTAAATGTCCTTTGCACAACATATTGTGAATACCTATTATACACCACATGAACGTACTTCGATTATATACACAGACGAGATTGCAATGCATACTAGTACAACAGCCATACCTTTTACACTGATGGTTGTGACATAAACAACTTTAAAACTCTAACTAATATGCGCCACACTCTGTGAACCCACACCAAACACATTTCTGGAGAGCATTGGCGTTGTGGCAGATAATAAACGCAGCATAGGGGATTACCCATAATGCCGTGCATCCATGACTCTTGGATTAATTATACACGCGCTCCCAACCCCGCCCACAACTAACGCACGGAGAGGGGGGGAGGGGGGGCGTGTATACTATATCCAAGAGTCACGGATGCACGGCAATCCCTATGCTGCGTTTATAATGTGCCACAGAGCCAATGCTCTCCAGAAATGTGTTTGTTATTCTTATTTGGTTAGGGTTCTCAGAGTGTGGTGCATATTGGTAAGAGTGTTAAAATGGTTTTATATCACAACCATTAGTGTGATCTGTATGGCATTATATATTTATATAAATATATATATTTATATAAATATATATATATATATATATATCCATCTATCCGTCCATATTCTACCGCTTGTCCCTTTTGGAGTTGTGGGAGATCGCTAGGTCCTATCTCAGCTACAATTGTGCAGAAAGCGGTGTACACCCTGGACAAGTCGCCACTTCATCGCAGGGCCAACACAGATAGACAGACAACATTCACTCCCACATTCACACACTAGGGACCATTTAGTGTTGCCAATCAACCTATCCCCAGGTGCATGTCTTTGGAAGTGGGAGGGGCCTATCCCCAGGTGCGTGTCTTTGGAGGTGGGAGGGGCCTATCCCCAGGTGCATGTCTTTGGAGGTGGGAGGAAGCCGGAGTACCCGGAGGGAACCCACGCATTCAAGGGGAGAATATGCAAACTCCGAGCTCGGGATTTAACCCATGACTACTCAGGACCTTCGTATTGTGAGGCAGACCCACTAACCCCTCTGCCACCGTGAAGCCCATATATGTATATGTATATGTCCTATATATATATATATATATATATATATATATATATATATATATATATATATATATATATATATATATATATATATATATATATATATATATATATATATATATATATATATATATATATATATATATATATATGTATAACACGACGAGTTGAGTTCATACCAAAAAGTTATATTTTGGTTTCATTTGACCACATGACATTCTCCCAATCCTCTGCTGTATCATCCATGTGCTCTCTGGCAAACTTCAGACGGGCCTGGACATGCACCGGCCTAAGCAGGGTGACACGTCTGGCACTGCAGGATTTGATTCCCTGTCTGCGTAGTGTGTTACTCATGGTAACCTTTGATACTTTGGTCCCAGCTCTCTGCAGGTCATTCACCAGGTCCCACCGTTTGGTTCCGGGATTATTTGCTCACCGTTCTCATGATCATTTTGACCCCATAGGATGAGATCTTGTGTGGAGCCCCAGATCGAGGGAGATTATCAGTGTGGTCTTGTATGTCTTACGTTTTCGGATAATTGCTCCCACAGTTGATTTTTTCACACCAAGCTGCTTGCTTATTGTAGATTCACTCTTCCCAGTCTGGTGCAGGTCTACAATTCTTTTGCTGGTGTCCTTCAACAGCTCTTTGGTCTTGGCCATAGTGGAGTTTGGAGTCTGACTGTTTGAGGCAGTGGACAGGTGTCTTTTATACAGATAACGAGTTCAAAAAGGTTCCATTAATACAGGTAACGAGTGGAGGACAGAAGAGCTTCTTAACCTTCCTCTTGTGTTAGCTTTCTGTTACCATCTCTTATGTTAACGGGTCGGTTTTGACCCATGTCTTAAATCAGCTGTAAAATACACTAAAAACAATTATCTATCACCCAATTTGTTTCTCATCGCTTGGTTAACTCGTTAGGCTTCCTTATCCTTGAAAATATTGGTTTTAATATTTTTGGTTTGGGCCATTGGGCCTTTTTTTTGCCAGTATACCCCTCGATTTCAATTTTTAAAAATGGTAAAACGAACCTCAAGAGAATCATATACATTTAAAAAAAGGTTGTTGTGTTACCTAACTATTACTAGGGGGTATTAGAACACATCTCTTAAATAAATGTGTTTTATTTATTTTTTCATTTTAAGAATGTTAACTATAGTAACATCTATGGTGTTACGGGTCAATTTCAACCCATATATATTTACTTCAAGAAAAAGGCTAAAAAGTATTTTTTTCAGCAACAGAAATCCAACATCAAACAAACAACAACCAATCAAGCAAATGAAACCAAGAGAAATAGATTACTAGTTCCAAAACTAATAAAAAAACAAAATCAGAGTGGCAAAAAGTGACACTTTTAGTGTCCGTCTTTTGTTTGTTTTTGTACAGGATAACAAGGTAAAATGAGAATCCACTAAAGCTCACATGATTGGGAGAGGAGCTGGCTGTCAGTGTGTTCAGTTTAGGCTCTTATCATTGCTTTATCATCTTATTTTTATAACTGGGTCGAAACCGACCCTAACAACACCAAGGGCATGATTTCTACCAGAGCATTTTATAATTTAGTGAAAAAAATTAAAAACATTTATTTTGTTGACAAAAAGGTTCCTGACAAAGTCACAAAGCTTTGATGCAAAAAAAATAAATGTATGTGGTGTTTTTATGCATTTAAAAACTAAAACAAGACGAAGGTTAAAAAAGAAGTTACAGGTCTGTGAGAGCCAGAGATCTTCCTCGTTTGAAGTGACCAAATACTTATTTTCCACCATAATTTACAAATAAATTCTTTAAAATTCCTAAAAAAAATTTTTTCACATTCTGTCTCTCACAGTTGAAGTGTACCTATGATGGAAATTACAGACCTCTGTCATCATTTTAAGTGGGAGAACTTGCACAATCGCTGGCTGACTAAATACTTTTTTGCCCCACTGTATACATATATATATATATATATATGTATATATGTTAACATTACCATATTTAATAATCAACATTATTGTGTCTCCAAGAGTTACATGTTATAATTAAAAATTGGAACCAAGGTAAGAAATAAACAAAACAAATTAATGTATTATAATTATACGTTTGCTTCCTTGCATCATTTTAATTTACACTATAGATCAAAAATCTATTGGATCAACTTGTTCTCCATCCAACATTGCATATTATAACCAAATAGCACAAAATCCTGGTGAGAAACTAGGCAGTAATTGGCTGTGTAATTACTCTTTTTTTAGTATACATATCTCATTAGTCTCTGTAATGAACTTCAATACGTTGCACCACCTTGTGAAGTGCTATACAAATTCAATCCATTGTTATTATTTTTTATCGTACACCACAGTGTTTACACATGTTGTCCAATGGTTTTGTATTGGAGTGGAGCGTGGACGGAAAAGAT